>NW_007245737.1:529902-565874 GCF_000164805.1 Carlito syrichta
TTTTTTTTGAGTTGGAGTCTCACTCTGTCGCTCAGACAGGAGTGCAGAGGCCGCTCCCGGCCACTGCAGCCTCCACCTACTGGGCTCCGGCGATCCTTCCACCTCAGCCTTCCGAGTAGCCGGAATTACAGGCGTGCGCTACCACGCCCAGCTGATTTTTTGATTTATTGTAGAGATGAGGTCTCGCTGCCCAGGCGGGTCTCGAACCCGCGGGCTCATGCAATCCACTCACCTCAGCCTCCCAAAGGCGCGGGATTACAGGCTGAGCCACCGAGCCCGGCTCGTATATTAATTTATGTAAGTGAGTATACTGCATACATGTTAAAATAATGAAGTGCCATGTTAATGTAGGACTCTGCATGTTCTTGTCCTAATTCCTTCTCAGGCCCGTCCCTGGCGCTTTAGAGCCCAGTCACACTGACCTGCATTCACTCACTGAACCTGTGTCCCTTCCTAACTCTGGATCTTCAAACAAGACTTCTCCTCTGCAAATCTAAAACCAGTTCATCCACTTCCCATACCACCCTGGCCCTTTGCTTACTTGAGTTAACTCCTCATCCTTCAAATTTCAACTCAGTAGTGCTTCCCCAAGAAACTTTTTCAAACTTCCAGATGAAGTCAAGCCCCTGTTACTGATCTGAAAGCACCCTGATTTTTAAGTAGCATTCAAGATCCTTTCCTAATCTCAAGATATAACAAGCATTGTGTTATATACTAATGATCCAATATCTTTTTAGACAGTCTATATTTTAGACTTTTTATTGTCAGACCTCCCTTGCATTAGAAAAGTCTGAATAACTTTTTTTTTAACATGTTATGACCACAAGATTCAATATATGTGTTGAAACCTATAGACAAGAATGCCAGGAAGACTGACTTGCCAGGAATTGGCCAGTTTTCACTATAAAAAGTCCAGTATCTTTCTCCCAGAAGAATGATAACTCAATGATAGAGGGCATAAAGACCAGCATATGTGAAGGTGATTTTTAAATATTAATTGTTGTGGTCTTCAACTTGAGTAAGTCTACATTTTTCAAAGAGCTTCATATCTTACTAAAGTCTTGATTTCTCAACTTATTATATCTATTTTGAAGTAGTCAAAGCTGTCAACTAAAGTGAATGTGCTCAACTAAAACATGATTCACTTTACTAAACATGATAAAAATAAGAGATTATTGATCAATTATTTCTTCCTAATTTATATATGTTCACCTTGCTTCATTCTATGAAGGATTTAAGGTATTCTAATAATTCAGCATTAATTTGCTTGAACAAGATGAAAATATAAATGGTATACCTTGATAAACTAGGGCCCCTCCTTGAATTGAAATTTTTCCAAGTACATTTGAAAGTCTATAAACTGAAAATGTATACCAAGATTATGAGATCACAAAAATGAGATTTCACTACATATTAAATCAAAGTACTACAATTTGTATTTTCTCTTTCCTTAGTGATCAATTATACATGCTTCTCGGATGGCTCTTTTTGTAAGACTAGCAACTTCTCATCTTTGAGACTTGACTCACGTACCAAATATCAAAAATAAAAAAATCTTTGAATTCTTTTTCCTGTTGTAGGAATACAAGTAATTTATTACACAGAAAAATCAATAAGAAATGATGTTTAAAGAAAGTATGTCCTGAGTGCTGTCTTTAAGGCATTGATTAGAGACTGCCCACATGTGAAAAATGACTCTTACATCACTCTCACTTACTTCTCTGAGGAGGCTTGTGGGAAAACATGTATGCTTCTAAAAGGCTATTTCTGGGAGACATGTCAGCTATTCACATGTGCCTAATGGTCATACATAAAAATTGTACATGTATGAAATCAAGTGAACCTGCTGAAACAAACAGCAACCCCTTCCTGGGCATTTGTGTTGATAAAAATTTGCTTGCAAAGGACAGCAAATTAATGAGTGATTCTGTTTTCAGTATGACTGAATTTTCCCTTGCAAAATTTTTCGTCATATCTTGGAGCTTGAGGCAGACAGAATCAAAAAAACAAGGTGAATAATAAAGTTGCTTAGATTATTTTCATTTGTCATACAGTCCCATTTTTGTCTCTTTATTCTTCCCTCTATGGCTGGGGCTTTCAATAGCAAACGTGAAAGTTAACAAATGAGGGCTACCCTAGAAGTGCACATGTGATTGGGTTTGATGTTGGTTTACCTTAAATGAATCAGTGGTTTTAAATGGGTGGCCTTTAATTATATTTTCTATTTGCTTACAGAAGTATTTTTATTTTGGAATTTCTTAAGTTGTGTGTTTATCATGATTAAGGGATGGGAGGGGTGCAGAAATAACATATGAAGACTGTAGGGGCTTTCCCCACCTCTCTAGTCTTATTATCCAGCCCTGAAGAGCCACAAGCCTTGTTTATCTGTACCAGTAGAGCCTGAACCCAAACAACACAAATCAGAGAACAGTTTACATTGAGCCCTTAGGAGTCTGAATATTGTAATAAATACTATTAGTTCTGAATTATGCCTCCATCTGTTTGATTTTCCAAATGATTGGAGACCTGCTATGATCTATTTTGTCTCCTGATGTTGTAGAGATAGATTGTTAATGATGTCTTAATTTTTTTCTTATTTTAACAAATACTTGATCTTGGTTATAAGGCCATCTTATAACTTTACATGCAAAGCAATATAATTCTTCTGATTCCTAGACTTTTCTAGTGGGATTTGAGACATCAAATTGGAAGTCAGAAACTCAATAATAGGATCATGTGAAGTCAGTCTTATTTCCTCCTAATAACAATGTCATTAAAAAATGTTTTGCTCGTGTAGGTGCGTGTGAAGTTAACTTTTTGGTTCACTATTCTTTACTGTATGTTTGATACGAGTCTCCAAGAAAAACAAAGGTCCATGTGATGGAAGAAAACTCGGAATTTTTTTTATCAGCTGAGGGTCCCTTGTAGGTGTTTAAAGTAGCACTACTACTTGGAATAAGGAAAAGAATTTTCCTGCCACATAAACAAATGTAAACACATCTTACAACTTATGTTGAAATAACTGTGTTATATTACTTTTTAAAAAATGTCTACCTACTTTTCTTCTGAAATAGTTTCTTTTAGGACTCTGGGGGTTGGCAGGAATTTTTTTCAGTAAAAGGCAGTTCTGGGTGTATTTTTTTTTCCCATGGGTTTTTTGATAAATTGATGGGTCAGGAAAATATAATTAACTTTCTTCTGGTTTATCTATTCACAGGAAGTAACGCATAGGAATGGAAACCTCTTGTATTCGTACTTTTACACGTAGCGTGGCTTCTTTAAAAAAACAAACATGCAAACAATTTGAAACCAGCATGGAAAAATTTTGCAAAGTATTAGGTATAAAAATGTACATACAACTTAAAGTTTATGCTCTATTCTTTAATTTGAAGATATTTTAAGACAATTAATGACTGAATACCTATTACTTTCATTGACATAGTGTTACAGCACAATCTTTGAAAAAGCAGTTACTTCTCCAGGGAAATGCTAGGTCTGTACACAGTGACCCTTGCTGAGGATAGTCCTTACTATAGCAGTCCTTCCTGACTCCTTTGTCTGTGCTCAGGTTGAGTACACTGATCAATTTCAGATGCCATCAGCAAAAATGGAATATGCTGAACAAGCACTTATAAAGCAATGGTTCTTTGCAGAACAAAACTGTGACCCTCAGTAACAAAGACTTATTCCAGGGAAATGAGTTAATTTAACAAATTGCTAGTTGCCCACCAGACATCTTAATAGAGGAGTGATATATGCAAGGTATGCTAAAGGAAATGTTTCCTTCATTTTTTCTCTCTATTTCCCATCTCCCAATACCTTCTGGGGAGGCAGAAAAGGTTAAAGGGGCATAGTAAATAAAAAGTGGGACAGATTGCTGAATAACTTTTAATAATTTGCTGAGCTGTATTACATGAATCTTCAAAATAATCATTTCTTTTTTTTTTGAGTGTTTATTTTTAATCTGGATATTTCTATTTGCGAAGCAGTGATAGTATCAGGCCAAAGCGTCCCAAGTTTTACTACATTATATAAGTAGCTTTGCAGAAGACAAAATCAAAGAACTGCTGTATAGTGGACTGGAAAATTAATCTGCATGTCACATAAGCAAGTCAAAAATAAGCAATCACATATTTTATGTGTGGCAACAAGAAAAAAACAAACAAAAGGAGCAACTCTAAATCTGTATTAAAATGTAGGTTCTGGTTTACCGTGGCTCAAACCATTTTATGATTTGTGTAAATACACTGTGCAATAAATCTAATTATTTCATACTTTATTTTACCACTACTGTCAGGAAATTAATGGATCATATTCAAATATTTCTTCTTGGAAAACATCACTAAGATATAAGGTTTCTCAAGTTATAACACAAACAAGATTGTATTTATCATTTACAAGCGGGTTTTATCGGTCCTGGTGCATTTAGTCTCCCCTACCCTCTTTCATCTGCTGATGGCCAATAAAAGCTATAGAAAGTCTCATCAATGAAATTAGTAATCTGTGGGGACAGAGCTGCAGTTAGTGTCTGTCATTCTAGATTTGTGGTCATTGAGACGTGCTTTATATGGCTTTTGAAAATATTGGTTTAACTTAATAAAATGTAGAATTGCTTCTATTGTTAGATATATTTATAAAATTCTGAATAGAAAAATGTTCTTTGGTAGCCACTTGAATTAATAAAAATATATTTAATGAAGAATAGCTTTGGGGAATAGCAATCAGCATGCGATAAGTGACAGCTTATTTTAATTAGCTGCTTCTATGCTTGATGAAAACTGCTAAAGTGGCAATATTTTTGTTTTAGAGATAGACAGAAGTAAAAATTTGTGACGGACATTAAATATTTTTCCACTTTGAGAGGGGGTTGCCTCTTGATCTGCTTTTTATTTCCTGTCCCAATGTGAACCAGGTACTAGTTGATGAATTAGAATCAGGATGCTTGAAATTAAGACTTAGATATAGCACTGTGTGATCTATAAAAATCATATTAGATCTTGCTTAAATATGAAAATGGTTGCGTTTAACCCAAACCACCAGGACCAAGTTTATCCTCTTCTTAGAAAAATAGAAACTCATTGCAAGTAAAGAACTTTTCCTATATATTGTCAACAAGTATTCTTTCTTTAATTACAAGGAATTTCCCAGGTTACCAAGGCTTACTCAATTTATCTTTGACTAGCTCTACACATTTTTTGGAATATATTTCACTGAAAAATGATGTTCCTGTAGTTTCCATTTATTTGGACGCAGTTTCTCCCTCTTAAAGATATAAACTGTCCATATGTTCAACTTCGAAATCATTGAATATCAATACTATTTCCCCATATTCGTCTTCTAAACAATTTCATCTACTTTCTTTATATGATAAAATTTTAGACTCTAAACCAAGCAGATCTCTCTCTCCTAAACCAGTTTCATTTGCCATTGTTCTCCTTACTCTTTTCTGTCTGAAGACTGTTTCCTGTAATCACCAAGTGAAATAAGGCTATGATGACCAAGTTACTCTACCTGTTCCAGTTGCAGTGTTAGTAGCATATAGTTTGAAAAGTTGATTCGATGTCTCTTCATCTTCTTCCCCTTAACCCATAGCACCCCTGAATTATCTTCTCTGTGATACTTGTGCTAAGGGTTTAGCAGTTCTATTGTAAATTCAGCCTAATTTGGGGCTCTAGATGCCCTTGCCTGCTCGTTGTAGGCACAGAATATTGTTGGAAAAGCTGATTCTAAGAATCTGTGCATTGCCTGTTCCTGAACCTCTTAGAGCCCAGAGAAAGCCTTTCCAGTTGACGATGTTATTAACTCCTAAGTTATTATTGCCTTTGGACCTGAGCCCTGAGATCATTCAAGGTCAAAGAAAAGGGCAAGAGATTTTATGTGGGGGGACAGATTTTGTTAGTTTGAAATGAAGTTTAATTTGAACTCCCCCTACCTTCTTTGGTTCAATCTCAGCAGAAATTCCACAGATTTCTTAGTGGAAATCTCTGAGATACAGCAACAGTGTAGTAGTGTAGTTCAAATCATTTTGTCAATTTCATAAAATTAGTTTCAGGATTGAGTGAAAAATTACAGCATCACAGTTTGTTTTTATGAACATGTGGTGGGGGGAAGTCAGTGTGTGATACATCTTAGCAAAGGAAACATTTAAAATGTCCTCCACTGTTAGAATTGTAGAACACTGAGTTGAATTTCTGACAGCAATGGATAATTTGTTAGTATAAGCATATCCCAAATATTGCATGGGACATATTTACACTAAAAAGTATTCATTATTTATATGAAATTCAAATTTAATTGTATTTTTATTTGCTAAATATTGCTGTCTCGCTTTCAAGCGGGCTATGTCAGCATATTAATCTTAATTCAGTAAGGGTTAAGATAAGGATAATCCAGTGAGGACACTCCTCATCTTTTTAGACAATGAAACTAAGCCCTACCTTTGACAGATTGTGTTTTCACTTTTAAGAAATGAGTACCACTTATTATTCAAAAGAAGGAGTCTCATTCCTTCTTAGGTAATCTACACTGCCAGCAGGCAGGGGCATAATTTAAGGGACAGCATCTGGAGTTTTCCTTTTAGGGGCTGTAGCTTGTTCAGGCAGATGATTTTACAAGTAGAAGGAGTCAGAGGACAAGGGAAAATTATAAATAAGAGATTGTGGTCCAAGCCAAATCTGTCACTAAAGACAAAACATTTAATTCTAAATTATAAATTAGAGAAAAGGAAAGAAAAAATAAAATTATTTCAGGAACCTGAACATGTGTCAAGCGGGGAGCAGACAGGATGGGAGAAGACTGGCCCAATTTTAAGCCACAGGGGGAGGAAGGGCACCCACAGATCTAAATAAAGGATGTTAATCTACTTACGATGAATTTGCTTACAAAAAGATGATCTAGCAAAGTGAGATACATTAGATGGATCAACATTATCTAAATCAAGGTTTAGATGGCTACACCAATTTCACAAAAACTAAATCTTTGTCTCTCATAGAGCTGAGTTGATAGCAGGGTAGTAAGACCATAGGTCTAAGAGTGTCACAGAGAAGCCCCTCTTGGGTGTGAAAACATTACAGAGGATTTTCAAATGTTAATTGTATTACAAATAGATCAAATAGATATATATGACTATTTAATATCTTCTTTCATTTATCTTTCCACTACTAGATAAATGTGAAATGTAAGTACCTGAATAAGCAAATAGGAGAAAACAGATAATTTTCTTGTTTTATCAGAGACAGTGTGATATGCTACAGAGTAAATCAACTGGAATAGTTTTAGCATGGTGCTCAGGAAAAGCTTTTGTGTGTATGATTGTTAGTTAACTTTTTTCTAAGTTAAATTTGAAAACTAAGAACTTTAAGAAGTGTGTGGGTATGTATAGATGTGTGTGTACATATATATTATATATACATATAATAATTTAAAATTATAAAATTATAAAATGATATTTATTTTAAGAAAATTTTGACCAATATTTTTCTTAGGAATGTTAGCCTCTAATAATTACAAATTTTGCAGATACTCAGATTTTTAAAATACCTTTGTAGTAGTCCCTGAAACCTTGTAATTGAAGTCATAAAGAAGGAATAGTGATTTTCCTTCAGAATCTTAAATTTTCTTAAATAATATTTCATCAAATATTAATCAAATTGTTATACTTTGATTCTGGTTATTAAAACTCATAATCAAAATACTCTTTATATAATAGGGATTTCAGTAGAAAGAAAGCTTTGGGAATGAATCTTTTTTTCTTTGTAGATAAATGCTACTCGATTTTCAGAGTTAATGTACTTTTAATTGTTTAGAAGTTTACAATGTCTTATTGTGAAACTAGCTTTTTATTTCTTTTATTCTAATGTTATCTGAATATGTTGAACAAGTAAAAAATCTACATGTAGAGAAAACACTATTTTTAAAAGAAAAATATATATTGTGCTAAGATGCAATACTTATTCATCATTTGGTAAGTAGTGCTTTTAATTCAGATAATTAGTGTATTTTATAACCAACTGTTAGATATAGCAGACTTGCCATTCCATTTCTATAAAATAAACTACTAGTAATAGTAACACTAGTAGTAGCAGCAACATATTACCTAAAATCAGTGGTAATAACATTCTAGGGTAAGGAAATTATACAAACTGAACAGCTAGATTATCTTTCCGGTCTTTTCTCATGTTCTTGAGAGATGGACAGAAGAAACAAGTCACTGGCAAAATGCTTCCTCAAAGTTGTTTTCAGAGCAATTTAGAGAAGGAAAAAATTTTCAATCCAACTTAACATAAAATAAACTGTTACCTTTAACTATTCAGCAATGATACAGTTATATTTCATAGCCCAAAATATTTACAGCTATATGAATGAGTTACTGTATTCAATGTTAAAATAATTCAACTTTGAATTTCCCATTAAAAATAATATTATAAAAAAGATTTAGTTACAGTACAGTCACCTGATGTATCTGAAGATATGGGTTCTACAAACACCACATTAAAAGTATGTCTAATGTTTGTGGTGTGTGTGTGTGTGTGTGTGTGTGTGTGTGTGTGTGTGTGTGTTTTAGAAAGAATGTCATTTTTGTTAAAAATAAATTGTTGCTGTAACTTCCTTACAGAAAATTGGGATTTTATATTAAATAATGCTAGTCCAAACTTTAAAATAAGATTATTTAAGACTAGTAATAATTTTTGTTCTCTCAGTAAAAAGGAAAAAGCTGGAGACCCTCTTCCTCCCTGTCCCCTTACCCCCACAAGATATAGGCATAAAGTGTTTGATTTTTTTCTAAGCCACAAGGATACTTTTAAAATAAAATTTTATTTTATTATCATAGGTAATTTGTAAAGCAGAGAAACATACTGACATTATTTGTAATAAAGTCCTAAAGATTAAATCACCTTTATTATAAATTAACAAAATACAAAATATTCCTAATTAAGCTTTCATGTCCTAATTTATGTTATCTCATTATGACCTGCAGTAATTTTGAGGATATTCTTAAATGCTCTTATATCTGTTTCTAAGATACTTAGGATTATTGAGAAAATCTTCTGAAACAAAGCAGATAAAAATAATGAATAGAAGGAAATAGTTTTTCTCTTATCTCTAATGGGATCATGTTATTGAATATTCTGAATTATAGAAGAAGTCAAAGGTCATTAGGGTCAGCCCTCACATGAAAAATTCCTAACTTGAATTGGCTTCAGAAAAGGGGTCCATTAAACCCTAAAACTGTATGTTTGTTTTTTATTTATATGCATAAACAAAAATGCATAGGTTTCTCAGATTCTGAAAAGAGTCTTCAGTCCTGAAAATAATTAGAACCACCTTTGAAAAAATTCAAAACACTTGAGTGTTGTCAGAAAAACAGGGATTTTGAGATCAGAGATGTGAAATTGAATCGTGACTTCACTGTTTTCCATCTGTAGGACCTGGACAACCTCTCTAATCTCTCTGAGACATTGTTTACTTTCTGATAAGTGGGGGGAAATAATACAGAAGTTGTAGGTTTTTGTGAGAGCTGTGAGATTATGTGTGTTATTCCCCTGGCACACTGAAGTCACAGAATAATTATTTCTTTTCCCCAATCTCTATCCTCAGAGATGATAGGAATGGTTAGCTAAAGCAAATGAGTGTTAAAGTGAGGCTTCCTTCTCTGTCACTTGAGTATATACACATAAGCAAATATAATACTGACTGCCTATGGCAGTGAAAACTCCAGGGCAGCTTTCACTTGCAGATTTTTTTAATAGAAAGCAACCACATTAACTTGAGTATGGCCCAGAGTGACATTTGACATTTATATGTTTTTTTTTTTAAGTAATTTAAGTTATTGCCTTTTCTTTTTATTATGGAAGAAAATGTAAGAATGTTGACTGTTCACTAAACTGAAGCTTCCCTTTTTTGCCTTCAAAGCTTTTCTCAAGGACATTAAACACTCTTCCTAATTACTTTTTATTGATTTCTTGACATTTCTGCTTGACATTGACTGCTGATTTTTAGGAAACAAAGGATGCTAAGCTAAAAATGTTAATGGTGCATTTGAAACTACAAAGTTCCCAATATTTTAGTCATGTCTCTTAAATGCACTTATAGTTTAAAAAGCTATAAACAGTTTTGTTATATGCGTCAGTTCTCTTATTACAGAATTAAATAGAAAATTATGTGATTCTCAGTTTTCTTCCATAGCTTTAACTTATTTTGAACAAATATATTACTTGTCCAGCCATATTTCAATTTTTAAATAAAGATGAAGACTTGGCATAGTCAATTGAATACAAAATTTGTAAAAATTGATGGATAGTGAGATGGCTAATGAAAATTAATCAAACTAACCCTAAATTGTACATTCTTATTCTGATTTCACAGTTATTTGCCATTAGTGATCATTTTAAATATATCTACCACTGTCTGATTTATAGCATTATTTTTGTTAGGGTTGAATATATAAAGCAAGTCTGATTAGATGATCCTTACATGTAACCTAACTAAAAAAAAAAAAAAAAAAAAAAAAGAAGAAGAAGAAGAAAAGGAAAAAAAAAAGTCTTATGTTAACTTTTTAGAGCAGCCTATTTTTGTAAAAGTTGCTCATTTAAATTACTGGTCAGGATTTAACTTTTAATTAAGAGGTGCTACCACAAAATCTGTTTTTAAAAAGACTTTCTTGTGGATGATGTATATGTTATATAAAACTGAAGTTAAAGAAAACTACCAGTCAACAAAATGAACCTAACAGCAATGGCCCTAGAAATAAGTTTTCACTTTCTATAGTTTATCTGTATCTCTTACAGGTATACTTTTTTTCCTTTTTTCTCCTATTGTCTTTGTGGCATACAATCAGCTTTTAAAGGATCTAGTGGTGTTACTTTTACATTGAGGTCAATCAGAGCTCTTATACAAATATTAAATATTGCACAGGCATCATAACTAAATTTAGCATTTCATTTGGACAGGTTCCTGTTGCCATAACTCCTCAATGATGTTTATAACTCAGCATATTTATATTTGAATGTGCATTTATATGTACATGCATTTCTCTTATTTTGGCTTCATAAAGAAATAAAAAAGAGGTTTTGTTTTTCCTAACCTTAAAATCATTACTAAATGAAAACTAAATTATTTTCCAAAACATATTTTTTAAAAGGAAAATGAGGATAATTCGAATGGAGGTAAAATAGACTCCTTTACAACAGACATGAAATTTTGGATAACTTTCCTAACTTAGACTAAAGTATTCAAAATTGGTTTCGTTTTCTAGTGCTTAGAAAAGCTTAGCAGAAAATATAACCATTTTATTCTAAAAAAGACAAGAGAATGCTAAATAACACGGATCGAGCATTTTCCCCAAGTTAAGAGTAAAATAGCATCAATTTGACTAACATTGGCTTCCCACCTTCTGCTAAGAATGTATAACCTAAAAGTAATATTTTAAGTCTCATTCCCTGACAAAACAGTTTGCAAACAGAGGGAAATATTCAGCAAGTGACTCTTGCTGGAAGGTTGAAGAATATAGTGTTTCTAATAGCCTGTGGAAAGGATGTCATTTTGTTTTGTTTGTTTTTAACTACTAAGTCACATATGTGGTTTTGAAATGAAAGTGCCATGAGGCATAATACTTTAGTGGCTATATTATGGGTTTTGCAGGCAACCTGCCTTGGAACTCCTCTTTATTTTTTCTGAAAACACAAGCATGTCATTTAAGTTTTTTCAGTTTCAGTTTCTTCAACTGTGAAAAAGAGAGAGTGTTATCTATTTCTTAGGGTTATTGGGAGGACTGTAGTTCTATTTAGGAAATCACAACTTCACATCAGTATTTGAAGTTAGACTTTACCATAAATTGCAACAGCTTCTAGCCTGTTAGCCCAAGAAATATGGTGTATTCAACAGGAAGGGACAAACTAAGAAAAGTAACCAACCTTGGACATCAAAAATCATTCTGATTTCAGTAAACTCTTCTGAGACTATCTAACTTTAGTCCCTGAAGGCTGTCACATCCTTACATACTTTATGAAGCTGGCATCCTAGACCTTCCTAATTGAATTGAACTTCAGATTCATTGTCTAGGTTCCAAGAAGTGAGGTAAGATTTCACAAAGCCAATATCCTTCCTATACTCTCTTTTTCTCCCATACGTTCACCATCAGACTATTTTTTGTTTACTTTCTGTCTAATATTCTAAATGTGTGGCCAGAATTTTCTATGAATATTACTATGGGTTTGCTCGTGCCTAGTTCTGACTTTAGAAGAAATATTTTGATACTATGAATTCATTTATCATTTCCATTCTGTTTCAACCATGTGTTCTGTTTGTTTACCTTTGTATGAGTCATTTACAACTAAAATAATTCACAGATGAAATGTTCTTTTGATCCTGAAAACAAACATAGAAACAAAAAAATGAAAACAGACAAATGAACAAAATAGCCAGCTGGGTATTTAAAGGCTTAAATTTGACAAAGGATAAAATGGTATAATAATGATATATTTTAGTAGTTTTGTTAACTAATGAATCAACTTATATTCAATCTGCTTAAAATTATATTTGCCTCCATAATGAACTACTAATATCAGTTGCTTAAATGTCATTTTTAAAAACAAAGTCTAGATTTTTAAAAACGGGGAAAAGGTCATAGGGTATCTTGGGTACTTTCCTAACTGTCAGAAAGAGCTTTGATGACAGGAGTTAAGGACAAAGTAAACTGCATCATTATATTTGCCAATAAATTATTTAGTTCTTGTCCTTTTTTCCTACAAAAAGCTAAAGAATAAAAAATCAGTCTTTTAGTAATGGGTGACAGAGTGCAGTTTCATTTTTCAAGGACAGAAAAGCCACAATCCAATTACAGACACACACATGCACAAAGTCCTCTGTCAAGTAGGGAGTTAGCTCCCCAAACATGGACCCCAGGCCAGACCTGGTGACCATAATAGATCCATGTACCTATTTGATAGATTCTGATAATCTTTTTTGCTGAACATTATGAAGGGACAATGAAGGATTACTGAGATTCTTTTAGCATTTATCTGGTAATTAAGATCCTTCTTTTTATTACCACCATTTAACTTCTGGAGCTTGTGTGGCTCCTGTAGAACAATGACTCACTTCCCTAAGTTCTTTAGACTTTGGGAAAAATTCAAGCATTAGAGTCTTTAGTATATAACATTAGATATTAAGGAACAAAAAGAAGGAAACCTGTAGACAGAAAAGGTCTTCTAGTCTTCTACTGTGACTGATGTCTGTTAAGAGACAATTCTATCCCTGGGACTGAATATCTGACACACTAAAAAGGTATGAAACCAAGAAAAATCTCCAACTCTTTCAATAAAGAGTTCAAAGTTATTCAGAAGTAAGGATTTCTTAAGGGAAAAGCAATGAATAAACCAGGCCATTTTAGAATTTTAGAGAACACTTCTCACTAAATGTTGGCAATGCCTGTATTTAGGCTGGATTAGAAATGCCTGTTCTCACTAGACATATCATTTGGTATTGCAAACAGCTCTACTTTTTGAAAACTTTTGACTAAATGGCAAATCTCCACTGAAGACATCTGACTTTTCTCCGGTAACTATATGGGAATATGAGGAATTAAAGTGGAGAAATGGATACAACCTAGGATTCTGTTTTGAATGTGGCAGTTTTTTGGTGACTTTGTAAAGCCATGGTGCCCTTAGAGCTGGTGGGCTGAGCAGCCATGATTCCCTGCTCTAAGCGCTTTTTCTGATCAGTGTTAAAGTCTGAGGCACCTTTGTAATGGATGGAAAGAACAAAGATCTGTATTAGACACATGCTTGCAGTGTCTACAAAAATGGTTTATGTTTTAAAAGAAGAGGGGGAAGACCTCAGTCACTCTGAGTTATTACAGCTCTAGGAGATAGAAGTGTTTTATTAGCCCATATACACAGATATAGTGCTACCAGAAAAAAAACAATAAATTGTAACAAAGGTCCTATGGATGGACCTTCTTAATATTCCCTGTTTCTGACAGTGCAGGAAAATGGCCAGGCAAGCTGAGATAAGGCCCCGACCTCTGCACTACTTTTCTTTTTATGATGTGCTTCCACAGGCCCTTTCTTGGTTTAACTATAGTCAAGATGATGCCACTAGCTTTCTCAACAACTGATTGATATGTGTGTATGCATATGTGTGTGTGTGTGTGTGTGTGTGTGTGTGTGTGTAGCTATGACGCCAGATGATGATAGTAAGATGCTGAATATATGGTTCCAGTTTTTTAAAAATAGTGTATAATCTAGAAATAGAGTCCAATATGTGCACCTGTTCATTTCTTTCCTGTTGAACAACAAAGTTGAATGACAGCAGTAGAAAATCAGGTGGCTGTTAGGATTGAGTGTTGAGGCCCAGAAATTTTAAAATACAAAACAAAAAAAGCAATGACAACAATAACAACCCAGAGTTTTAGGGAAGGTTTCTTAAGGAAAATGAATAAACCAGGAATGAGGTAGTCAGAGTTAATTTATCATTTTGATCCTATTCCTGTAAAGGCACAGGACTTGCCAGTAATATTATCTTTCCATTGCCCTTTTCTCTGACCTAAAACGTATATTCTCTTTAGAGAAACAAAATCTATTATGAATTAAATAATGTGGAACCAGCTATGGGGCAGGACAAAAGGAAATAAGTTTCTTGAGGTGAGACATTTAAAATTATATGGGTTTTTTTTTTGAAACCTTGTTTCATTCCTGTTTAGATTGGTCATGAGTGAAATGACAATATGGTATTGAAAAAAGTTAGATTTCCATGTGTTATTTGGTTACTATAGAATTTCTACTAGAAACCTAAAAACTGCAGATATATATTTAATAACACATCGTATTACAGGGAGAGATGTTTTGCTACTCTGATCACAAACTTGGGAACAAGGAACTCCTGGGAGTTGTGGGAAACTATATCCACTGAAATTAGCCAAATGTTATGGAGCAAGATTCATATACTCAAACATGCTTTTATAATTTTGTTCCTGTATATGCAGCAATCTTTGGCCTCAGTAAAGAAAATGTTGTGCTTGTAGAAACACAAACTGTCTATTTATGGTCACAATCATCACACAGAATTGTAGGAATTTGACTAACTGATATGTAGTAATGTGCAACCCGGGGTTTTAGAAAGCCCTGCTTCAAGCCTCAAGGATGATATTCTAGGGACTATTATGAAGGTTTCTTGCCTATAGAGCCACTGTTCAAAGAGGCTTGGCTCAAACTGGAAATACTTGGAGGATTGTGTCTGTTTCCTAGAACCCATTTTTGCTACACTTTTATGAAGGTCATTTGATGCAAAGTACTAAAAATCACGATTATTTAAAACATTTGTCAGAAATCATTTCCTTAGTGAAGATTTTCTATAACTCCTAGGATCATCTGTATAGTAAACTTATAATTTCAGGCCAACTATGACTGTCTATTTTTAACAGAATCCTTTATATCAACAGACATGTAATGTAGTCAAATTAGGAAAGCATCAGAAAGATAACCTTAGCTGTAACAGACATTTCAACTTTACCAATGAGTACTTAATATTGAAAGCAGGCATCAGTCAGTCCTCTGCTAACAGAGTGGGTGTGTCCTAAATTGTGTAAAGAGTAATGACAAAATGAGCGATGAGCAATTTGAATGCCTAAGAAAGAGGTGCAGTATCAGGTGTGAAATACAAATGAACTCCGGTATTTAGCACCTCCTGAATTTTAATGTTTATAAGTATCTAGTATTATTTCTTATAAATATGATCTTTATTCTTTTTTATCATCTTGCTAGTGTTAACGCTCTTCTACTCTCACTTAAACGTGTCGTAACTTCCTTACAGGTCTCCTCATCTCCATTTTCTCCCCTTCCAAAGGCCATACATAGAATACACCATTAATTTTATTAATTTTAAATGGCCCTACTCAAATACCTAACTCTCTCCATAGCCTACATATCCACATATTAAACCTTAGTTCCAGCCAGGTTATCAAAGCCTTTGCTGATATGGATGCATTATTATTTTATTTATAATCCATGTCCTAGTCAAACTGAACTACTGTTTTTTATCAAACATGACAATTATTTTCTTTCTACCTCCACCCATTTATGGGCTTTTTGTTTTAATGCAATACCTTCTTCCCCAACAACCACAGGCTTAATTCACCTTCTTAGCATAGCATTCTTTTAACATGTTTCCTATTATGCACATTTATTATTAGATTCATGTGTAATTGACTCAATAGATTATATTTTTTGTTGCTCCTGTGAATATGATCACTTTATTTCACTAGGTTTTCTTGACAATTAATGCTGGTATCTAATCATACCATCTTTTAAATAATTTTATCTTTTTCATTTGCTAAAGTTATATCACAGTTTTTAAATTCCTGCCCAATTGCATTGGTTAGAACTTTCAGAACAGTGTTAAACAATAGCACTTATAGTCAGTATCCTTTGCTTGTTTTTGACATTGAGGGAAATCCTCCCCTAGAATTTCAGTGTTAAGTATGCCATCACACACTTTGGCAGTTATCAGTTTTGTTTTATCTTGATCCCAGTCACTTTCCTCCCCTCTTAGTGTCCTGCAGCAAATTTCAGACAACTTATCATTTAATGTGTAAATATTTCAATATGTTTCTCCAAAAATAAGAACTCTTCTATTTTTAAATATAGTCTTAATACATTTGACACACAAAAAAATTGACAACAACACCTTAGTATATTATTCATTATCTACTCATGATCAGATTCCCTCTTTTACATATCATATGTTTATAGCACTTTGAATCAGGCTCTATATAAGAGTCACAACCATTGTGATTAGTTGACAAGTTTCATAACTCTCTTTTAAGTGTCTATATATATATGTTGGATTTTTTTCTTTTTCATTCTTTTTATTGATTCTAACTTTTAATCTCTTTGTCTTTTTTCCCTATTTATTTATTTTTTAAACCCAAGTTACTTGTCTTGTATGGGTCTTCACAGACTGGTTCTTACTAATTACATGCTCTCATGGTACCTTTTAATTTACTTTCTATAAGTACTTATATGTGGATACTTTATTAGATTCAGGTTTGATTTGGGGTTAAGAATATTTGATAGATAGTTTCACAGAAATTAACTATTTATTTTTATAAAATGCTGATTCAGTATCTAGTAAAATGACCATATAACTTTTATTTCTTGGTATGCCATGATTTTTAAAAATCTGTTGAATAAGATAATTAATTTACCTTATGATTTCTCTTTTGACCTTTCATCTGCTTCATTTCCAAATATATGTTAGTTGATGAATAAATTAACCTATGCTATTAAATGTCATGTAGTATTTCAGCAGCCTGTTATAACTGAATCCTTGATTATTATTGGGAGTTTAGTGGCCTTTGTTTTGATTTGTTTTGTTTGGTGCCAACAACTTGACTAGTTTGAAAAGTGATAGGTTAACATTTTCCACATTGACATGACCCTCTCCCCACTGAGATGATCCTAGTAGAAAATGCAAGAGTATGATAAAGAATGTGTGGCTTCAACATTTAGCCTAGTGACATCTATACATATATCAAATTAAGCCAGTCAAATGAACCTAATATTCGTTTTGTAGGCCAGACAGACTGCACTCCTTTAGGATAAGTATTGATGGCAAAAGATTCAAGGGACATCTTGAAAGTTTGTATACTTCTGGCTATAGAAATTTTATACTCATATAAAACTGTCAGTGATTAGTCGAAAATATATAGCAGAACTGTGTTTTTGGAATTGGCTTCTTAGCTAAGAAAAGATGATTGGCTTTGTGAAAAAGAAAATGTAACTTTTCTGTAACTCCATTCAGTCAATTATTCACTGTGGGAAGATACTCTCCTTCTTCTTTGGAAAAGCTATGACATCCTCCAAGGCATTTATGTGATTGAGATTTTGCTCCCTTAGAAGGAGGAGACTAGGATGATTAGACTGTGTCATGAGTAAAATGTGCTGTCTGAAAAAAGAATAAACAACTTGCATGTTTGAAAAATAACCTTTCCTGGCAATCTTATTTTTCTAAGGATAACACTGTCTAATGACACCAAATCATTTGCTCAGCAACCACTGGGAACTTAGAATCTGCTTTCTGTTTAGCTACAAATGAGATCAGTATTACAACAAGAATTATAATTTTGTTTTATGAGGAGAAACACCCAAAGGTCACTTTTCATTCTGCTGAAGAGGAAGAAATAATATCAGGGTCTGGCCAGAGTGCTTGTGAGGGAGAAAAGAATCTTATTCACTTAGGAAGCATTTTCTGACTCACTTGTGTGACCTTGAGCAGCCTTCCTGTGCACTTTTTTGCATTCTTAGCTAGAGGTATATTATTATTAAAGATTGCAGAATGATTATTTTGAGATGATGTATATTCTCTTGTAAAATATGGGATAAACTATAAAATGCACTAAGATTCTTTTTAGTTCTACCCTTCTATATGTGACTGAATGATGCCAAAGTCCAAGTTCTTCAGTTAATTTCCATTGACCCTTGGTGTCAACTTGTTATTTGGACAAAGTGTCAACATGTAGGAAGTCTACAAACTTGTGAGTGCTTCCAACTTATTAGCTAAATCTTGAGCTCCATGGAGTTGGATGCCCTCATTCTACTTTAGAAAGTTATGATTCCATTAACTGTCTTCTGAGAGTTCTTCCTGGCTTCCCTGTTTGTTTCTTCAGCAGAGTTCAGTAAAGGAGAGGTCAAGGGAGATAGTATTAATATGTAACTTTCAGACATTATATTGGCGCAGGGAACCTCCGACTCTATATGGGTTTCTTCTATCTCCTCCAGTCATCTTTTTCCTTTTCAAGTACCTACTTGCTATTCAGCAAAGGATTGAATTACTACTTGAGAAAAAAGGCCAACCCAGAATGACAGTGCTTCTGTGGTTCTGAAACTGGCTCTGAACCTTTCCTTTGGAAAATTAATGACTCCCCCATCATCCCTTGGCATCCAGAGAAGTCACATTCAGTGGCAGTGTCTCCTGCTCAGCTCCTGCTCCAGAGCTTCATCTTGAGGGGCCACCTGAGCATTTTTTCCCCAGTATGAATTCAAAGTACATGTGGTACCTAACCACAGAGGAGCTATATTCTGAGCAAGAAGAATAATTTCAGATTTTTCTTTAAATTGGAAGATCAAAGAGCAAGAAAGCATGCAGATTTCCAAATACATAGGTTTTAAAGATATCACAGGTAAGATTAAAAAATCTGTAATTTTGTAGTGATTGAGAGTTTAATATTAGAATATTAAAAATGTGTATATTTTATTCAGAAAATGGCATAGTTATTTAGTTTAACTTTCTGTAAGTAAATCGTTAAGAATTGTCCTAAAAACTGCTGGTAAGAACTAATTTACTCAGGGAAAACAGGATCTAATGATAGCTCCGTGGGGTATACACTGTATACTCATGCTAATTCCTGCTAATTGTCAAAGAAGAATAGAGTGGCTTTTTATCAGCAGTTTGCATTTGTGTAATGGCCCTGGTCTACTGGTGCTGTCTCCTTCACTGATAAGGAAAACCCCACTTAAAACAAGCAAGAAAGTAAACCATCCTTTTCAGCATTATTTTCTTTTTAGCCTGTCTTGAGAAGAAAAAACTTGGCATTCTACAGGAAACAGTGTGTGATTCCATAGGAAAATATTTCGTATTGAGTGGAAAATGCTTAATTATTTTTTAAATTTTTATTCTGTGAATTTACAAACGTGTGCAGTACTATGATTTCCAAAATGTTAAGTTATAAACAAGGTTAATATTATGTTCTATGTATTATGGACATCATATTATTTTGAAATATTTTATAGTTTTCAAAACTGGCATAATAACACACAATACATAATATTGTAAATACATTTAGTCCATGTAGCTTGTACGTTTAAGTCAGACATATTAGAGAATTGTGTAGATTTTGAAAGTGGAAAATAAGCATGCATTTATGATATTAATTTTCTTTCTGATAGCTCAAATTGTTCTTCAGTTTTATTTTATAAGTAAATTTTGTGGTCATTAATTGTTGACAAGTGATTATAAGTTTAAAAAGTAGGTTATTGATATTTATATGATACTTTATACTCACTCAATGATTTCCCATCCAAATTAGGCCATCTCTTATTCACATTTTGCAGAAGAATAAGAAACAACACTTAAGTCTTGATAATATATAATTCCAAAGTCTAGACAGCAATTTCGTTTTTTGTTTCCCTTTGTTCATTATTTATATCATCAGTGACAGAACACTATTTGTGTGCAGTGTTGCAGCTGACAAAGTATTTTAACAAGCTTTGCAACAAACTTGCAGTACCTCAATTTTGCAACTTAATTTACTGAGTCAGGTAGCTTACCTGGAGTCCCACAGCTAATAATAGGCAAAATTGAGCATTGGACCTAATTTTTCTCAACTAACTTAAGTGTTCATGTCACTATATTTTATCTGTAAAGATTGTGTGTGTGTGTGTGTGTGTTTTGAGAGAAAGAGTTGGTCATGGTTCAACAATATGTAACCCTAGCAACTTTAGTTGTTATCCTTATGCTTCGCACATAATAAGCAGTTGTTAAAGAATTGTAGAAGGAGGGAAGAGAGGAAGAGGGGAGGGTGGGGAGAGGGAGGGAGGAAGAGAAAGGGAGGGGAGGAAGTGAGAAAGGGTGTTCCATGTGTGGTAAAGGATTTTTTTCAGCCCCTAAATAGTGATCTTAGTCTCCAAGTCCTTAGCTGTGTTGGAGAACTGTCCAGCTTTCCTGAAAGATAAACACTAGTCCTGACCTTTCTTGCCAAGGCAGACCAGGTCTAGAGTAATACACCTCAAAGTATATTCCCTATAGTACGTTACTGTATTATTTATACCTCCTTCCTTATAACCCTGTAGTTGCTGACATACCAAAGAAAGTGTTTGGGCTATAGTGTTCATATAAATGGCAACCATAAAAGTAATGGAGTCATATTTTGTAGTGTTTCTAATTGCTGTTCATTTAGCAGTTACTAGAAGATAACTCCCAAATTGTGACAAACTAGTTGCAAAGTCGAAGCAGACAGGGTTTATGAAGCACTAAACGAGTGAGACTTTTTTTTTTGAGTTGAAGTCTCACTCTATTGCCCAGGGTGGAATATAGTGGCATGATCATGGATAACCACAGACTGGATCTGTTGGGATCAGGTGATCCTTCTGCCCCAGCCTCCTGAGTAGTTAGGACCACAGGCACTTGCCATCAAGCCTGGCTAATTTCTTTTGTGTTTTTTGTAGAGACAGGGTCTCGGCTAAATTGTCTAGGCTGGTCTTGAACTCCTAGCTCAAGTGATCCTCCCATAGAAGACTCCCAAAGTGCTGGGATTATAGGTGTGAGCCATCAAGCCTGGCCAAATGAGATCTGTTTCACCTCTTTCTTGGAACAACCACTGGAGATCATCTTTTATATATTGAAACATATTTTATCTGCCATATCTTTAGTTTACCTATTAGAGATGTCTGCACCACTAAGAAACTCCTCTCTACTCCCCCAGAAAGTTGTTTGCATAGTTTTGTATAGGTCCTGTTTTGTCTGTTTCATTATTTTCTGGTTGAATTACCAAATGGAAACTGCTTTAAGCATACAGAGTGTGTAAGGGAAAGACAAAGGATATCACTGCAAAATTTATAGGCCCATTTATGATTAACTGTGCACTGTGCCTAACTAAGAAGAGCAAAAGGAAACCTGGCAGAAATCTGAAGAGTGTATATAGCACCATCTCTATCCCAGGTTCTTCTGTCAATGATAACTTATTACTAGGTTTGGCTGTTGGTTGGAAGCAGCTGTATCCAGTCAGTTAACACTCTGCATCATCTGGGAGTTAATTGCTGCTTTACAATTCATGATCATTTTTTTGATCTCGCTGCCACTAAAGAATAAAAATGCTAAGCATAATAACCTATCACTGTATGAAATATTTGCTACTTCACTTCCCTTCAAGCATTATTTTATATCAACTACCCCATTACTAGTTTCAGGTGATGATCTAGGAATTTGTTAAATGACTATGTCACAGGTGCTTCAGGATAGCATTAAAAGTATAATCATTTCAGGGAAAAATATTTTTAAGGGCTAAAAAAGGAAGGTTTTTTTCTAGTTTTAATGCATATTTATTAATCTTACCTATTTTGATAATCTCACCAGATCAGAAAGCCTAAGGAATAGGGATGAAATATCTGTTTCCTGTGTTTATCACTGCTACTTTGGTATGGTTGTTGTTGTTAGTTTACAGTCTATATGGAGTATCCGCATTTGCAGAGGAAAGGAGGATGTTGGTTTTGTTGTTTTTAGCAACAGCCTCAGCATTTATCCTGAGTCTGTGCAGTGTTTACTGTTCAGATTGGT
The DNA here is from genome assembly GCF_000164805.1 of Carlito syrichta. Lineage (NCBI taxonomy): Eukaryota > Metazoa > Chordata > Mammalia > Primates > Tarsiidae > Carlito > Carlito syrichta. The sequence goes on from NW_007245737.1 coordinate 552,232, forward strand.
TGAAGGGAAATCCTTAGCAACCTGTCAGAGATTCAAAGGCCACTAGGGTTTGCTTGAGATTCACAGTTCCTCTGCAGGAGTGCATGGTGACAGCACACTGCAGGTGGCCCATTCAGCACTGTCATCTGGGGCAGCAAGGACACTGCCCAATTTGTCATCCCATGGAATCTTGTCAGCAGTTGGAAACCTTAAACACAAAAACTTTGAACATGTAAAGCAAACTTTTTCCTAATATTTTAAAAAGGCAATTGCTATTGGTGAAAATATTAATACATAGCACCTAAGTACACAGTTTTCCCACATGAAGATATACTATTATGTTAAAATTGTATGCTGTGTGATATGTAGAAATGTCAGCTACTCTGTGGCTTTATAAGACCAAATAATGCAATTTACATTCCCCTCTTCTTGAAAAAGATGTTAAGGTAAACTGATAATTTACGGTAAAAATCACCTCTCTTCTCATTCGCCCTTATTCCTTTTGTTTATTTTGTTTGTTTTGTAGGCCTGTAAAAGAGATCTTGAAATACATTTTGAAAAGGACTTTTTGTTGGAGTAATAACAAAAGTGACCCTAATTCTTAATTATCCACAGTAATTATTCAAGAATAGCATGCATCTTCGAAATCCCCAGATTTCCATTGTCAAGCTTTTTATCTGATTCATAAATACCTAAATTAAGATTATTTTCTACTTGCCCATTAATATTTCCTATTATTCATTGAATGCTAGTTTGGGGCCAATTTCTTTACCTAGATTATTTATAATCACTACAAAATCCTGTAAGAGTGCCATTACCCCTGCTTTCTAAGTGGGAAAATTGAGCCATCTGGGTGCTTAAGTGAGTTACTTAAGCTTACAGAGCCAGCAGGGAATGGGATTTGAACCATACCTGTCTCCAAAGTCCAAATTGTCTCGACTGTCTTTTGCTGTTACTCCTAAAACCAATGCTGAGATCAGTGAAAATTGTCCAAAAACACCCTTAGACAGGAAAATAAGAGGCAAGAAAGGCAACGGGCAATCCAGAAACTAAGTAATCAGATGTTGAGTATTCCAGTCAGGTAGAATAAAAATCAAGCAGAGTCAGAGACTAACTTAGGTTATATGTCACAACAAAATGTAGACTTTTAAAGAAATGAAAGGAAAGGCAGAATAAAAAGAAAAAACAATATATACAGGTCCAAGGAAGGAAGGAAGGGCATATGAAACTCACATGCAAATACAAAAGTAGAATTGATAAGGAAGACAAGAAATTAAAAATCTGTAAGGATGTATCAGCAGACAAGAAAAAAAAATTGTCTAAACATGGATTTTTTTTATTTTCTTGAAAAGTATGTAGAATCTACACTGGTTTGATGTATTGCTTTTGCTTTTCATTCTGATAATATCAGTGATAAACGTTATGCAAACTAGACTTTTTGTTTGAGATTGACTATTGCACATGGTGTTTTCAGTAATATAAGTGGGGAGATGTCCTGTTACTAAATATCCTGATAGCCTCAGGACTGAGAGTTTGGGTTTCATTTGATTCATACACCCAATAATACAGGCATCATTGTCAACTTCACTTCCTGTGAAGTTTCACAAGTGAATATCAAGGACATTACATAAAGATCTAGTAACCAAAATTAAGACTTGTTTCCCCTCCTAATTCAAAACGAGTAATTTTAGAATGCTTTATTCTATATTTGCAGCAATATTATTAGACTGTCTTTCCATTTCTTCCAAAATATGATGGCAGTTAGACATACAACAATGTTCTTCTGAGAAATTAAGTAGAATTGAAATTTTGAAGAAAATGGATTTTAATCTGTATGTTAATATATATATTCAATCAATAATATATACTTTTTCTTATATTATATTTGAACATATATGTTTTTTCAGTTAATGATATATTTTTTTTTTACTTGGAGTAAATAAGCCACCTTGTGTTTTTCTTCTCTATGCTTCATGTCTAAAAACTGTAAAGTTAGTATACATATAAAACATAATTTCCAAAATAAATAATTTTCTCAATTAACTGCCATTAAAAAACAGACATGTAAATTAAGCAACACCAACACAACTGTATCCCAACTTCTTTGACCCTTCCTGAAAAATGAATTTTACTTAATAGCAACAGAGCTTCTTTTCTCCATCTGCCTTAGAAGATAAATTCTGCCTTAGAAGATAAAATATTGGCTAGGAAAAAAAAAAAAAAACTGGAGCTCATTTTCCTGCTTAATTATAATAAAGTTAATTAGCTCTATGATTATTTCTTTTATACTTGTTTCTATTTAATCAGATTCAGAAAATGTTTAACTTTTTGCTATTGTTTGCCAAGTCTGAAAGTGTAGTGGAGTCCCTTGTACCTTACATGAACTCTTCCTTTCAGGAAAATTTAAGGGTAGAGGCTGCTTAGAAGGTGAAAAAATAGATGTCAACCGTTCTCTCTTTCTCTCATATTCAGCTACATCCACATCCACCACTGGGACAAGTCATCTTGTGAAGTGTGCTGAGAAGGAGAAAACTTTCTGTGTGAATGGAGGAGAGTGCTTCATGGTGAAAGACCTTTCGAACCCCTCGAGATACTTGTGCAAGTAAGAAAAGAAATCCTATGTGTGGCTTCTGTCTATAACTGCTTGATTTGGATGTTTCCATGTCCCATGGTGTATTGTTGCTTCTTTTTCCAATTTTGTTGCATCCTGTTGAATAGTGCTGTTTTATTTGTAGAGTGTTTTGAAAATTCACACCATTTGTCATCACTCTTCTGTTATATCCAGAATTGTTATTTGCTTTTTTTCAATGTGTATGGGTTTTTTTGTTTTTTGTTTTTTGGGTTTTGGGGGGGGTTTTTGGCTGCTGTATTTATAATGTTGCTTTTCTCATGGTTTTTTTCATTGTTACTTAGAAGAGATGTGCAAATATCATAGAGGCCTATAACTTTTGATACCTACTTCTCCTTCTAATGTATGCATTAAGCTGTAAGAAAATGTTCCTTTCTTACCCCAGTTATTATCACCTGCAAAATGAATAGGACAACTAAAAGAAGCAGAAGTGCAGAAGAATCTTTACTGACATGTGTCTGTTACACTTGAGACTGTCTTATTGTTTCATAACTATTTTTTTAAATGCAATTAAGGTTGATTGCTAGTGGATCAAAAAACAAATTGCACGGATTTGGAAATGGCTTTGGTGTATGTAGCACCATTGTATGTAGAAGGTGGTGTGCTCTTTCATAAATTCCTGTTGTCTATAGATTTATCTAGAATAGCACTTTCTTTCCAGTGACCTGAAGGTGTTGATGCACCATTTAAAGTATCAGATTTTTCTCTCTCAACAGGCAGCATAAGACAATATTATTATCAGTACATTAAATATTTAAAACTTGTAGTAAAAATTTATAGGGCTCATTGAAAAGCACATGTTTGTTGTGCCAGGTATCTGCTATTGATATTTATTCTTTATGTGATATATGGACTCATAATTTGATGTAAGTAAAAGATGTTTGATGTCTTACTGAAATGATGAAAAATACACTTTTTTTAATCAATATTTTTTATTATGATTTTGTGGGGTACAGTTAAGGGTTAGGTGTACAATTACATTTCATTCAGGCACCCTGTTGATAAGAGGTGTTTCCCCATCCCCAGACAGATATTTGCGATTGTTATGTTGCTGGTCACTAATAGCTATATCCCCAAAGCAAGGTATTTTAAAGACAATTTCTTTAAACATGTAGTATAGAACATGTAACACATTTTGCAAGCGATCCAAATTGGAAACATTCGTCGGGGTATATTGCTCTAAAATAGCAATGCTAATCCTACAGTAGGAAAAACCATTTTGTCATCAAACTGATCTTCTGTTCTAGAATATTAGCATGTGACTAGAATCTTGACAAGGAAGAGCAGGTTTGCTAGAGAAGCAGTTGAGCTAACTGGAGCAATTAGCAAAATGAAAAAGGCACATGAACTAGTTAACAAGGCCATTTTCCTTTTGTATCATATAAATAATACGCAAATATTTATATGCCAGTTCTAAGAAAACCTTAATTATGCTTGAAAGCAATGAAGTGCATCTTAAAAGACATATTTCAAAAACATAACACCAACAAACATGCCATTTTGTAGGTAACGTCACTGCTCCCTGAGCTGTGGTAGATTGGGCTCCTCTCTAGCGTGTCTCATGGGACCTTGTGGCTATGAGCAAGTACCTTCCAGAACTGCTCCTTTCTTACCCTCAAAACCTCCTCTTTTAAAAGAATAGATACAGTGACAGGAAGAGGACAGGTTTTGGTGTCTCATTGGAGACAAACAATTTATAAAAGTAAATATAGTCTGTTAGAGTAAATCAAAGACTCAGAGTCAGAAGAGTAGAATTCTAATCTCAATTACTAATCATCTCTTTCACGGAAATAGGGAAGAGTTATAAGCCAAAGTTGATAGGTAAAAGTGTTGTAAAAATTTTAAAGCAAGATAAAAATTAGAGTTTGGAGGAAAAAAAGAGTATGCAGAAAAAAATTCATATTTGGATTATTTCATATGACTATGTTTATTGTTTAAAAATTAATCTTAGAGCTTTTTTATTATTAAAATATTCAAACATATATGTCTACATAAAATAAAAATCTGAGATCCTTGCAGGTTTGCTGTAAATACAGCACAAATATGACACCTCCATATTAATTATATGAAATTGGAATGAACAAATTTTACAGTACCTGTAAGATTTTCTCTAGTCAAAATAGAAAATACCAGAAACTGATTATTATAATCTGTAAAATATGAGGTCCATTTATTATATGGGGAAGTCTTGTTATTCTTTTCTAATCTTAGACATACAGTGTAATTGTGTTTTAATAAATCTCTTTGAAAAAAATTTATAGTTCCTTAAATTCTTCCTGTTTTTAAACCATTTCACCCATATTATCTATATCTCATATTTTTGCTTCTTTAGAAAAGCATCTGAGACTCCTATATTTTAATTATAATGATGAAACATGATCATTTTTCATCATAGCCTTCGTAAAGATTTACAAGCCAAGTGAGTACATATGATAGTTTCTGCATACCTCCAAGGAACCAGTGAAGTTCTTTTCCACATATTAATTTCAGCTCTTCTGTAGCCCTCCCACGTCCTATACAGAGCATGCAATCGCATAAGTGCTGTTCATTTGTTCCATTTTGGTATTGTGCCAACAACTGTAATTTTTCTTCACTCAACACAGTTTCTCATTAAATCTTAAACCCAATCCAGAAAAAAAATACTTGTTATATTTTTTGAATCTTGAAGTGAAATGTTTGTTACTCATCTAGTAATTATTAAGGCAGCAAACCATGAATGAACATTCTATATCTCCCAAGCTAATTGTCTAGTAGATTAATATATAATGCTTGCCTTCCAGTTCCCAGAAATTGTTATTATTATTTTTTGGTAATTAGAATCTTTTAGAAAAGTGTGACACATTATTACTGGATTTTGATAAAAAGAACATCTTTGACATCTATGATTTGTATAACCTTCCCCGCTCTTTTGGACCATGACTTTATTGATACGTCAAAGCAAGCCAGAACCTTGAGGGAAGAGTTAAGAGTATATTTAACATCCAAAATATTTCAGGCCTTTATGTTAAAGGAAAGTGTGTTTAAAAAAAAAATAAATTCCTGCATGAAAAATATCTATAGCATTCAAAATAATCACTATTCAGAATTTAAAGAAAAACATATAATATACTGCCTTATGATAATATATTGTTCTCTAGACCACTTGAATAGAAACAGAAAACATAAAAATGTTGCATTGGCTCATCATTGGTCCTGTCTATGAAGCCAGTTCATAGTTTCCATATGGTCCATCTGTCTAGAGCTAAACATTGCTGAAGCATGAGCCACATCATTCCAAATCAGCTTTATCCCTGACAGAAGACATGACTCAGAAACACCATAAGCATGGAAGTTTCCAAGTAGTCTCTCTGGTCACCTAATCCACTGTTGTCTTCTTGGGAGTTAAAGTAGAAGATTTTACAGCAAATTGCTTTGGTCTCTCTGCTTAGAACAAGGTGATCCAAATGGATTAACCATATTCACAGTTAAAAACTTTTCTGAGGAGAGGTTTGCTGGTTACTTGGACTTCCCCCTGGGGACTGTGTGGGAATTTTAGTGGTGTTTCTCATCTTTTACATTTATCTTCTTTCTAAAGTAATTTAAAGTTTATCCTGGGGGGGGGGCGGGAATAGTTACTATTCCAGATTACATAAAGATGAGAAAAGGATCATTCCATTTTTTACCATTTGGTGCTCTGTGTAGTCATGTGGTTGAAAGAAACAAGATAATTTGACTATGAAATTGTCCAGTTTTTCCTCTTTGCTTTCCTTCCTTGTTCTTGTATATCTGGTATTCTAAATAGTTTTGGTCGAGAACTATTTTGGAAGACGTTGATGTGATTTTTTTCTTAATCTAAAAATTATTTTATATCAAGCTGTGTTTTTAAATCCAGTATGTTGTCCAGTGGACAGATGTGGCTTCATCAGGAGGGGATTAGAGCTTTAACCACTAATTTTGGTGGATAGTCTATGTTCTTTCACTTCAACTCTCTGGACAATATCTTTATTTATAACATGAAAAGTTAATATGTTCTCCAAATTTCTTCCCAGGGAATCAGTGAAATTAAATGAGTTCATTTCTGTTAAAGTACTTTTAACTCTGGGGAAGCAAGATTTTTTTTCCCCCTTATAATAAAAAGTTAATGGTAGTATTACATTCTCTCTGTAGACATTGAAAATACATATACACCTGTTTTAACAGACTGTGTTATCATGTTTAATCCTTAATTCTTCATTTTACTTAAGGCTAGCAATTTTACTTGGTTGTTTGGAACCACCAGCTAGCTTTACAGCTTTTAATCTGGCAGATCATTTAATGTCTCTCTGATCACTATCTTCCTTATAATGCAAAAGCAAACAAAATCAAAAAACAAGCCACATAAACTTGGGAAGAAGGAAGGTGCCTTTAAATGTGGACTTTTATGATTTCTATAATTAATGTTTATTAAATCATATAGGCCCATATTGTATTATTTCTATAATTAATGTTTATGAAATCATATAGGCCCATTATGTATTATTATAAGAGATGGTTATAAAAATATATAACTGTGGGAGATAAAGTTATAACAAATATGTTATAATAAATTAAATTTGATCAATGAAATATTAACATTTGATTATTGAAATGATATATTCCAGGCATTTTTTAAAACACAGAGAAACTCTAAGGCATGGTCTCTGGGAATTTAGTCTGTTTAAGAAAATGAAGAGGCCAGGCTCGGTGGCTCAGCCTGTAATCCCAGCACTTTGGGAGGCCGAAGTGAGTGGATTGCCTGAGCCCGCGGGTTCGAGACTCATCTGGGCACCTTGGCAAGACCTTATCTCTACAATAAATCAAAATTAGCCAGGCCTGGTAGCGCGCGCCTCTAGTTCCAGCTACTTGGAAGGCTGAGGCGGAAAGATCGCTGGAGCCCAGCAGGTCGAGGCTGCGGTGGCTGGGAGTGGCCACTGCACTCCAGTCTGTGACTGAGTGAGACTCCAACTCAAAAAAAAAAAGAAAATGAAATCACTAAATGGTAAATCAGTGAGTGAATATACATATTCCAAATGGTACAATGCTGATTATTAAGGTAATACGAATTTAAAGAAGGGAAAGAAAAGACTGGAATAAGTTAGAGAAGACTTTATAAAATGACTATTATTTATAGAGTCTTACCTACATACAAAACAGGCATTGAGGTTGCAGGAATTCTTTCTGTGAGACACAAAGACATGCATACCCACACCAGTGGTTCCATGCCAGGAAGTAAAACAAACAAATAAACCAGACAATAAAACTAAGTTAGAAAGTGGAGCCATTTTATCACCTCTGAGTGCCAGACAGAGGACTTTGGATATTGTGATAGCTAATAGGGAGTCATAGTAATTTCTGGAGCGGGGGAGTAGCAGATGCACCACGGGCATAGCAAATATTTAGGAAAAAGAGACTTCCTTACAGGCTACAGAAATGTGGGGACTAGGTAAGATGGAGCGAGAAAGTCAAAGACACTAGCTAGGGTTAAAGTTTTATAAAATACTGGCATAATGATGATAACATTTATAATATGTATTAGTAACTGGATAAACATAATTAAAGAAGGGGATAATGGTATAAACTCATATCCTGCAGCCCCGTCATCTTGGCTGTAGAAAGAAATTTGGAAGGCATAAATGGGATATTTATTTGTTTAGAACTTCCAGTCCACTTCTTTCTTCAAAATCTGTCTTGCATTTGCCTGTAACACTTCTCTGTTCTCTAATGCCTTCACATTTAACAGATCCAGACAACGTTTGTGAGAGAAAGTGGTGGACTCTTGTGGGTCCAGATAAAGAGCTCTGTTTGTGTGTCCCTCATTTATCTAGTATCCTGTTATGTGCTTACTAGGCATTTATTAATTCATTTTAATTTTGAGTCACAAAGGTAGATGGAAGGAAAGCCTTTAATTTTTAGAGGAAACAATTTAGGTGTAGTTTTGCCTAAAATCAGGTGTATTGACTATGTGTTCTGAATAGCTTGCTTCCTTTTTTCTCATAAAATCAGTTGAGCAGCCATATATATTTATTGAATGCCTATGAGACAGGTTCTGTGCTCATGTTAAGGATATTGTGGAAAACAAAACCATACTGATCTTTACCTCATGGAGCCTATAGGCAAATAACAATTATGTGTCAAGTAATTAATTTCATTGTAATTTACAGTATGCCAAGTACTGTGAAGGATGTTTAGGGAGCAGAGGGAATGTACAATGGAGGACCTAATATAGTCAGAGGCAGAGGCTCTGTGAAAAAATTCAATGAGTGTGCAGTCCTCACCTTGAGTTGGGTGTCATCTGTTTAAAGTATTCCATTGTGTATATGTACCACATTTTCTTTATCTATTCATCTGTTGATGGGCACTTAAGTCGATGCTGTAACTTGGCTATTGTGAGTAGTGGATAGATATGTTAACTAGCTTGATTTAATTATTTTACATTGTACTTGTGAGTCATGACATCACTTTCTACCTCATAAGTTTATACAACTACAAATTATTAATTTATAATAAAATGCATAAACTCGAAATATGTATAATGAATGATTTAAGTAAAAGTGAACCTGTAGGTGTTTCATCATAGAATGAGACGAGTGAAGGGGTAGACTGGTAAAACTCCCCTGAACCTCAAAGTTCTTTGACAAGACAAGGAAGGGTATCCTCCAGAGAGGAAAGTCAAACAGCAAATTAGCGGTCAATATGTCATTGTGTCACACTGACACAGTGACGTGGAGATGTATGGGATGTAGATTGATTGCATATCCGATGAAATTGTTTGACCCCCAACTTAAGGATACATCATGTAGAGTAAACATTGGTGAGGATTTTAGTCTGCAGATGAGCATTTCAGAACAAGCTGTGCAAACAGAGCATTAGGAAGGGCACCAAGGTTCAAACAAGGCGGAGTTCATTCCCAAACACTGCCACCCTCATTATTCAGATCGATGTCCTGTATATTGAAAAATAACATATGAAAAGTCAGGATAACTTAGATTCTCTTTCTTAATATTTACCCATGAGTCCAGTGTGGCCACTCTACATATCCTGTTATCTCATGGACTGAAAACTAGTCCCCAGACAATAACTGAACAGAAAAGAGAAGATGCTAGCTGAACGGTGGTGGGGAGGTATAGGCTGTATCTGAAGGAAACATTACTGGAACTTTTTATATTTAATGTTTTCTTCAATGATATTTAAGAGGACATGCCCTTGAGGAAATAGATGTCTTTTGCAGATGATGCTATAAAGAACACTAGAACAAAAATTAGAAAAGCATATACAAACCTCAAGGAATTTCACTTAAAGGTAGATAACAGAATGAGGTTCATCTTGGAAAAATGCAGGATAATAGTAACAATACATTTGGGAAAGAATAATCTACAGCACAGATACTCAGCCAACGAGTGGGTGAGTTCTGGCTAGATTGCTGAGCAGACTCAGAGGTGAGAAAAGTCAGTGTTTGCAACATGATCTTAGGAAAATAGACCAACAGTATTGCAGCTGATGTAGACACTGCCACCTCGAGTTTACACAGAGTGAGAGTAAAGACTTTGGTGTTTAACACTGAAACCTACCAACATGCCTCAATATATATATATATGTTGACAATTCCATCTTTGATATTTGTAAACATAGACACCAAACAAATAATTTCAATTCTGTGCAACATAGAAGGAAATGCCACAGCTAGTACTGAGAAGAGCCAACTGGTGATAGGACTCTTCTTTTTTAGAGAAGGTATTTTTTAAATTGTCAAAATATTTTACCGTAGAGTGATAAGGAAAGAAAGAGGAATAATCAGCTGTAGACTTTTTTGCCTTTTTACTACCTGACCAAGGGAAGTCCTGATGAAAATAAAGCCAAGAACTAATGAAAGGAAGAGAACAGATATCTAAAAATGATTTATAAATTAACCATACATTCTAAAGGGTTTATGAAATTAGCCAACCCTAAATGATCAGAAGTTTCTTGGGAATCTGTAAATATCTTTGAATATGCCAGAATCTCCATCAAAAATAGAAAATAATTTACTCAGGACATAAAATAATTTACTCAGGGCATAAAAAAATACACCAAACACTCAATTGATGCTCAAAATACATGCATCCATGACTGATTTCATAGGAAGCACACCAAGATATTAACGATGCATTAAGGTTAATATTTTTTAAAGTTTTTATTTTACTGGTGCTAGGCAGAAGTCTTGGTTAGCAGAATGTACTGCTTTATTGAATCCTATGTAAACTGGCATTTTAGTAACCATACTTATATTTGAGATAGTAGATGTACTTTTAAAGAATCATAGAGTCAGCCGGGCTCGGTGGCTCAGCCTGTAATCCCGTGCATTTGGGAGGCTGAGTGAGTGGATTGCCTGAGCCTGCAGGTTCAAGACCCACCTGGGCAACTTGGCAAGACCTCATCTCTACAATAAATCAAAAAATCAGCCGGGCGTGGGAGCGCACGCCTGTAGTTCCAGCTACTCGGAAGGCTGAGGCGGAAGGATCACCGGAGCCCAGCAGGTCGAGGCTGCGGTGGCCGGAAGCGTGCCACTGCACTCCAGTCTGGGCGACGGAGTGAGACTTCAACTCAAAAAAAAAAGAATCATAGAGTCTTTCCTGAATTGTAAACATAGTGTTAAATGGTTTTATTTTGGGGAGTGACTCTATAAGAAGGATACCAGAAGTTCCTACAAGAAATTATTTGGGAGTCCCACAGAGGAGAGTCTATTATGAACTATCAAAGTAATAGACATTCAGGATTGACCTGTACTTGACAAATCAATTGACTGTACAGAAGTCTTTTTTGATATAATTCTTCATCAGACACTGCAGCCTGATCTTATCTTAGGTTCAGTTTCACAGACATTCTGTGAGAGCCCTTTATGAGCCAAGCACTGTGCTTAGCATTAGAAATATAAAATGATCACAATATGGTCACTGTCCTACAAACAGATCATCACAACACAGGTAAGTTATGATAGAAGTGTAGTGAAAGAGATCAGGACAGGGTGCAGTGTGAGAGCCAGAGAGGGAATTTACACCCACAGCATAGAAGTGGTTGTTAATAGGTGGAGGGCAGGAAAAGAGTGGTGCCTAGGTTCAGACAAAACTGTGAATTTTCATCACATTAAGAACAAATATGAAACAAAGATTGTTTCTCATGTAAGAGCAAATACTAAAATTTTTAAAAACAGATTCCCTTCTGATCTGATCAATAAAACAATTGGTATATACAGAGGATGCCAAAAAACTGTATACACATTTTAAGAAAGGAAAAAACTGTATTAAATTTGTAAGATAGGCTGGGTGCAGTGGCTCAACCTGTAATGCCAGCACTTTGGGAGACCAAGGCAAGAGGATTGCCTGAGTCCAGGAGTTTGAGACCAGCCTGGTGAGACCTCGTCTCTACAATAAATCACAAAACTAGCCAGTGTGGTGACGTGTGTCTGTAGTTCCAGCTACTTGGAAGACTGAGACGAAAGGATCACCTAAGTCCAGCAGGTTGAGGCTGCAGTGGCCATGAGCGTGCCAGTCCACTCCAGCCTGGACAACAAGAGTAAGACTCTAACTCAATAAAAAAAAAAAAAAAATTGTAAGATGAATACAAGTCACGTTTGATTTCTGCAATTATAAGGAATGCTTAAAGTGGTTACCATCAGCGTCCAGACACTTCTGAAAAGTACTTCAAAAAGCAATGCATAAATAACATATCTTAAAATATGTATACATTTTTTGGCATCCCTGGTATATATTTGAAACTACAACAAGTACTTGATTATTATTCAAATCCAAGAAGTAAAATTCTTGGAATTTGCTCCAATTCATGCCATAGCATATTGTTCAACATCAGATTAAATTTACCGTGTTCTTATCTTCCAGGAAAATGATAGATTAGATACTTAACGGACAATGCTAATAATAGAAATATATCGGAAGCCAGTCTCCCCATTCTGTTAGAAGTGATTCAATAGAATTCCTTCAGAGCTTATAGATTAGATGGGTTTTCATTTGCATATGCTTTCTCTCCATGGTCAATGCAGTATGTAGTTTGCTTATGCAGAAACGATCTCAGTCAGTTTCCGCTTTTTTCTTCCATCTCATTTGGCAACAAATCTAGATGACTATGAAGGTTATATCCTTTTATAGCTAAGCACTTGAGTTGCTTGGGTATTTGCAATTTGTCTTACCTCGATGATTGTCTTAAAAATCCATTTTATCAAAAATGACTTTTAGAAGTTTTTGAGTTCTGTCGTCCGTAACTGGTAATACATTCAGAAGAAATAATGTCAGGATTTTCTAGCAGTAATTCCATGTGTGAGGATACATGTTGACTTCCAGAACCTTGTTGGTAAAAAAAAGATATTTGATAATCACTTAGTTACATCCCTTCATTTTAATACTGAGGAAAACAAGGCCCAGTAAAGCCAAATGGCGTGTCTGTGTCCAAACAGCATGATACTGCAGAGCCGAATGAGAGAGGGCTTTACACTCCAACTTCCCAGTTCAGGGTCCCTTACATACTAAGATATACATACAGATCTCTTGGGGATTTTGTTAAAATGAAGATTATTATTCAGTAGTTCTGGACTAGAACCTGAGATTCTGCATTTCTACTAACAAGATGCTGATGCTATGGGTTCTGAGTGGTAATAGAATCATATAGCACTAAAAAATAATGCTAAGCCGGGCTCGGTGGCTCAGCCTGTAATCCCGCGCCTTTGGGAGGCTGGGGTGAGTGGATTGCATGAGCCCGCGGGATCAAGACCCGCCTGGGCAGACGAGACCTCATCTCTACAATAAATCAAGAAAATTAGCTGGGCGTGGTAGCGCGCACCTGTAGTTCCAGCTACTTGGAAGACTGAGGCAGAAGGATCGCCAGCACCCAGCGGGTCGACACTGGGGTGGCAGTGAGCATGCCACTGCACTCCAGTCTAGACGATGAAGTGAGACCCCAACTCAAAAAAACTAATAAATAAATAAATTTGTTATTTTTGTTTTTTTGGTTTTTTTTGAGTTGGAGTCTCACTCTGTCGCCCAGACTGGAG
>NW_007245737.1:565894-635737 GCF_000164805.1 Carlito syrichta
GCGTGCACCTGTAGTTCCAGCTACTTGGAAGGCTGAGGCGGAAGGATCGCCGGAGCCCAGCAGGTCAAGGCTGCGGTGCCTGGGAGCGGCCACTGCGCTGCAGTCTGGGCGACACTGAGACTCCAACTCAAAAATAATAATAATAATAATAATGCTAAGAAAACTTATTTCCCAAGTGAAGATGAACACTAGCAAAAGGATAGTTTTGGCTGAGAAATAGCTGATAATTTGAAAAAACGATCTGCATACCCTAGGAAGTTCTAGTTTTACTGCATCCAAGTCTGTATGATCTTATGATAGAAGTAAACCATTATCTCACTATGCTAGCTTCCTAAGAAACATCATCTTAGAAGTTTATAATGACTAGAGAAATTGACTGGGTAAGATTTCTGACTTCCTTAACCTGGCTGTCCTGTGCTCTGATGCCAAAATGGCAATTTCCTAATAAATGCTTTCCTTCTCTTTAGGAACTTGTGATTCCTCACCTATTGTTAACTTCATGGTCGTAAAATAAGGGCATTTCTTGCCTCAGGTTGTTGTATGTGTGTCTTTCTCTCTTACACACACATATACACACCCAGAATATTCACATATCTTATAGCATGTTCTTTGTATGAAATAAAGGGATTATTGTGTGCTCAATATGATAATATTAAGTTTTATCAATAATACAAACAGGTAAGATGAAATGGTCATTATCAACTATATTTTTAATTCTGGAATTGCCTGCTTTACTTATAAAGTATGTCTATATGAATTTATAGTCCTGATTTGGAAACAAAAACCCCATATACTTCAGAAATTATTTTTTTAAATAAGTTCTATGGGAAAAAAGTTTCCATATATTTTATCTCATGTATCTGTAAAATGACATCTTTACAAGAATGATGTGACCTCACAGGTTATAGTTTTTACTCACGTATTTCTCTAGGTATATCTTCCTCTATTCCCTGCAGCAAAAGTATTCTTAACAAAAATAATCAATTTATTATATAAAATTGTTTGACGAGTTAAGAGGGCTATATCAGGACAAGATGTTTGTTGTTTAAGCTTATTAATATCATTAACACTTGTATTTATACTGTAAGTTTACCCAAGTACTCAGAAGGGAAAAATCTGGAACAGCTAGTATTTTATCTTGCAGGCCATTCTTCATGAAGTAGGAGAATTGTATATATCAAATCATTTGACATTTTGGCTTGCAGGGAAATGAAATCACCCCATGTTAGTAAAAATGAATAGTTTTATTCATATTTATTTGCTACTAAAAAGACATTTTTATTTACTTTGGAGATGAAAGAGTTGTGTGAAAATCTCTAGGTATGGACTATCAGAGCTAAATTATATTACCATAGGTGCCTTGCTTGATGGTTACTATATAGATGCTATTAATACTAGATATGATTATGGGTGTTGTACATTCAAAATAAAGGTCTTTTTAAAAAAAATCTGTAAGTATATTTGCTTCCTAGAACCTTTCAATGGCCCTATTTATTAGTGTATGATATTGGGTAAAACAAATCCTATTTAAAATACACCCAGCACTTTGAGAGGCTGAGGTGAGAGAATTGCCTGAACCCACAAGTTCAAGACCAGCCTGAGCAATTTGGCGAGACCTCCTCTCTAAAATAAATTTTTAAAAAATTAGCCAGGTGTAGTGGTGCGTGCCTATAGTTCCAGCTACTTGGAAGGCTGAGGTGGAAGGATCACCTGAACCTAGCATGTCGAGGCTACGGTGGCTGTGAGTGTGCCACTGCACTCCAGCCTGGGTGGCAGAGTGACACTCCAACTCAAAAAACTAAAAAATAAATAAAATAAAATGTATTCGTTATTAGAGTGACAGCAACAACAAAAAGCAATTATAAATAACTTTCATATTTAAGAATGGCCCCATTGCATGACTGAAAGAACAATATTACATCAAGATTCTAGACTTTTGATAGGTAAATGTATGTGAGTGAATAAAATGTAAATTTTATACAATTCTAAAATAGTTTTGCCTTAAATGCAAAATGACATCTCTTAAGTACTACTACAGAAGAATAACTTCTAAATTTAAACAATTTAGTTAAGTGAAATTTGTACTGATAAAAATCCTGCTTCTACTATCTTTCAACGTTAAAATGAAAGTTAATTTGTAATATCTTTTTTAAAAAGAAGAAATGTAGATTTTCTTGTCAGTAATAACTAGAATATAAAGTACTTGACTTCTATTATTTGATTATTTAACTTGTAACTTATAAAATACTTATGAAATAGGTACAAAATTGAGTGTATATAAAGGGAAGACCCAAGATCATTTAGTAATAAAATATATGGATGGAACCATGTAAGTGCTTGTCAAAATCAGTGTCAATCAATGACCAGAGGTAAATACAATCATGCCAAAGGGAAAATGACAGCTCCCTAGACCTTTCCACCACTCCTCAACGTTTAAACCTCACTCTAGTTAAATTTCAGTTAACTAATCATTTGAAGACTGAAGCAAACCACCACAACAAAAATCTGTAACTCACAGTTTTCATGGTACATGGTTTTCTAAATGTTTTGTCTTTTCTTTATGTTGTTCAGAACCAGGTCATTTTTAGGAATCTCCATAATCCATAGGAGGAAAATTGCCAGTCTGAAATCTCAGTGTCTTTAGCGTTTTTTTGCTTATCACATTTTTGCCCTCTAGGTGCCAACCTGGATTCACTGGAGCAAGATGTACTGAGAATGTGCCAATGAAAGTCCAAAACCAAGAAAGTATGTTAAAATAATCTGAAATTTGCTTTCTTCCCCCAATCTACAGCAACAATCACTACCACTTGGTGCTTTTACAGCTCAGTTGTAACTGAGTCCTTTCCTAATTATGGCTTATCTTCTCAAAGGCATAAACCCTTTCAATATGATCCGATTTAACTGTCACTCAACATTGAGTCCCAAAGTCATAAACTTACAAAATGGCTGGTCAGGATGGCCAATGATGTGGCAACCACAGCAGGCAAGGCAACCAAAAAACATCTCCCTCCAGCATTTGTAACCAAAGCTACCAAATGGAAAACTGAAAAAATGTCAGATTTCATTTTAAGTGACTCCCTTTGAAAGAAAGCAGTCACTTAAAATGTTGGGATCTTCCCACCATACAAACCTGGGAGCTGCATTTTGTGCAAGTGTTTAACCCTCTGGGGAACATACCAGAGTCTGAAAGCCATGATGGGGCAAAGGTTCAGTTCCTGAGGGTGAACCTACCAAGTTCAGTCAAATGACACTGAAGGAGCTTCTTTCTAGCATATGTTCACCTCTTCTCTTTTTCTCTGTTTTTTCTACCATTGTTTTTTTGTTTCTTCTCTCAGGTGCCCAAATGAGTTTACTGGTGATCGCTGCCAAAACTACGTAATGGCCAGCTTCTACAGTACGTCCACTCCCTTTCTGTCTCTGCCTGAATAGGAGCATGTTCAGTCGGTGCTGCTTTCTTGTTGCTGCATCTCCCCTCAGATTCCACCTAGAGCTAGATGTGTTTTACCAGGTCTAATATTGACTGCCTCTGCCTGTCGCATGAGAACATTAACAAAAGCGATTGTATTACTTCCTCTGTTCGTGACTAGTTGGCTCTGAGATACTAATAGGTGTGTTGAGGCTCCAGATGTTTCTGAAATTGATATTGAATCATGTGATACAAGTTGAGAGTCAATATCAAGCAGTGAAATTATAATAAAGGCATTTAAAAGTCTCATTTTTTTTTGATAAAATAAAAAAGAAACAACCATTCCACCAAACAGTCACCTTCTTTACACAATGACAACATCCTGAAAAGGGTTTTGCTAAACTGTAACCAATATGCACTTGAAATGATGGTAAGTTAATTTTGATTCAGAATGTGTTATCGATAACAAATAAACATAATAAAAAGAGTTCAGATGTTTTTCTTCATTAACCAAACAATTTGCAAAACAAAGTACTGAGTAGGAAAATTAAAAACAAACATTTCACAGCAAATGAGATGTCTTGGCTTCTATTTATGCTGCTGAGGGAAGAATTAATTCAGAACTAGTTTAAACAATCATTTATTTATGTTAGCATTCTTTATGTTAGTTTCAAAAGTAATTTTGGAATAAAATAGTTACTGTTATTTTTTTAAAATATTTATTGCTTTGAGATAAAACAGTTCAACTCCAGGATATATATATATTATTTAATGCAGAACTGGGAAATTTTGATGGATTTCTGTGGCTTCATGAAATTTTGAACATCACTTCTAAAAGACCCAATTCACATTGTATATAATTGCATGAATAACTAAACTATGTATTTGTCCTCTTGTGAAATGGCTTTATAGCCTATGATACTGGAGTTTTCAAAACATTATATTTAAAATGGATATCATATAGTTATTCATTTAGATGAAAGGTTGATACCTTTTTTCTATAATGGTTCAGATAGCAAATATTTTGGAGTTTATGGTGACACCATTGCTGTCACAACTATTCGAACCTACAGAAGCACACACTGACAATGCATAAACAGACATGCATGGCTGTGTTCATTAAATCTTTATTTACAAAAGAAGATGGGGGCTGGATTTTTCAATGGCTAATTTAGATTGCAAAATGCTTGCCTTGAAAAATATTTCACATAGCTTATTGCAGTTTAAATACACATAAGAAACAATGATATAAGCCAGTTATTTAGGCACCCTAAAAGAATCGAATTTACCCTTGTTCTGGTATATGCAAAGAATAAGGTTCTGTAATGCATATTAACAGTTATAGAAGTTTCCAGAATAAATTCCATAATACATAATGGGAAGACTAAGCCTATAATAGTCAATCATTCATTTAGTAAGGCATATATATATATATATATATATATATATATATATATATATATATTTACATAGGCTACGGATAAAAGGTAATGTCATAGAATATTTTCTGTTGGGAAAAATTAGTAAATTGGCATTGCAAAATGCCTGGACACTGTCTTCACTTTATTCACAAATTTTTAAATAATATGCACCTAGTGGACAATTTTTTTCTATCCATAGCTATAATTAATAGCTTAATTTAATATTTAAGTTAATTTTTAAAGGTAGATAGAATGGAAAGTACAAATAGAAAAACATAGGATTTTATTGAATATATTAAAATCATTTCTTTTAGAAATGTGTATTTATATTCAAATAACATAGATTCAGCAAATCTATATGACTATATACATACAATAAAATCATATTCTAGGTTTTGATGAAAATCCTGAGTAAAACTTAAGTATAACTTAAGTTATGCTTTATATTTTTGGTGTTATGTAGAGTTTTATTGTGCATGGAAGATGCTGGTCAGATGCTATATAAAGAAAAGTGTTAAAAATGAAGTTATTTCTCAGGATAATTATGCAGTTAGATCTTACAGTAGTAACTAGATAAAATACTTTCAACTTCTTTTCTAGACCACTTTCTCTTTCATGAGATAACCTTTCAAAACAACCACTACATATTTGTAAAGTTTGGAGTGTGATTCCTTAAATAAATTCTTTAGTAAGCTTTCAATGCCACTTTTGGATAACATCCAGGAAAGCCGCATTCATATTTAACCTGATTTAACAAAGATTGATATGAAGCATATTTATGAACGATATATGTAATGACTGTGCATTAGCAATGCCTCGTGTCTGGAAAAGCAAGAACTTCCCATCAGAAATTGCTCTCAAAAGCTGTCTTGCCCAGAGCTAATGTTTTAACCTTTATGTCTTAAATTTTCAATTTTTATCTCTGCAAACCCCTACATAGAAGGCAGGAAAATAAATTTTTGCTGCCTCTAAGAATTTTATGTTCAAGTACCAATGAAGGCTGAAAAAAGGATTTAAAAAATGTTGCCATAGTGGCCATTTTAAAATTTAATTGTTTGTAGCCATAATGTCTGGAAAACATAAATTTTAAACATAAACTGAGAAAAGATCATTCCCAGCTTCAAAGAGAAACATTTAAAACTTACAAGACCACATTTACAGTTGAAGAATAACATTCTAAAAGAATATCCATTTTTTTAAAGTGTATTAACACAAAACTCACATTGTCAGGATTTGATTTAGGGATTCTGGTCAGTATGTCCTATGAGGCATTTATTGATTTTTAAAAAACTGACTTAAAATGTGAAAGAGAGGAACAAATGTATATTTTATAAGGCAGCCATTTGCCTTGAAATAAAACATTATAGTACTTTCTAGGAAAATATTGTCAAGGTTAGTCAGCTTCAAATTTGACCCTACCTTGACACAGGATTCCTAGTTGGAAGGATTGTGTTTCTCAATATGTGTATGGGATGTGTGTGTATGTGTGTGTATTCATCCAGGCAATCCACAATCAATTTATAGACTTTATGAAGGAAAAAAGAAAAAGCATTCACAGTTTCGATAGTTAGAGGTAGTATGGAGCAAGTATGTCATATGTAAACTAATACATAACAGGACCTAATTATAGAATATCGCAAATGAATATTTTTTAAAGGTACAACTGTTAGAAAATTAGGTACAGTCTCAAAATGAATAAACTTAGTGGATGTACTTAAGAGTTATTTTGAATCACAGGTTACTAGTACATCAGTTATTTGTGTGGATTTCTAATTGCTTTAAAAATCTGTTGAAATTAATAACTTATTTATCAAATATATGTATCTTGCTAACAGTAGAATAAAGGAACACTTCACCTATAACAAAATTGTCATACATTCCAATGGAGTGTTAGTGAGATTTTACTGTATGTGTGTTTGAATGTCCTCAATGTGCCCATGAAACTTGGGAGTAAGGAGAAATTCTCCTATTACATTTCAAAGGGCTCAGTGACAATACGGATTGGTATATGTAACTAAAAAGTATCTACATTTTATGAAGGTAAGTCCAAAGTTAAAAATCAGACACTAAATTGATCCCATTTAGAACTGACATTAACCAAACTCCTTTACAAATCTCACAAGTGCATAAAGTCAAATCTTACTCAGAAATCTTTGAGATTATCTGCAAAAGGAGGCCTAAGATGTTAAAGAGTAAAGTCCTGGATGCTTCAAATTTTAACAGAAGCCATGATTGCATGGACGTATAATTTTGATAAAAGAAAGTTATTTTATTGTTCTTCTCTCTAATGCAACTAAAAATTTAAATTAACCTACAGGTTAATCAGTTTTCTTCAAGCAATTATAAAATCCTAAGGCAAAGGATTAGTGAGTCAATATTTAATCATTTCTGAAGACTTTTAGATTTTAATTAATTTTTTATATTGCTTGGAGCACAGTAGGAAATCACATGTAGAAAAGGAAACTAAATTGTTTACAGTAACCTTTGTGTTTTTGAATTATTAATTTAATTTGAAAAATGTAGTGGCTAGGCAGAAGTTCAATAGGAAGCATGTGATACGTAATGAGCCCAGGCCAACATTAGATTAAATAGAACAGATAGAAAGTAATAACCTCTTATAAAATAAAAAGTGTTTGTGTATTCTGCTTTTTTGTCTCACAATGAAAGAAATGTAGCTACCAATAGTAAAACTAAATCAGAACAGTGTTTGCTCCAGGTCTAGAATGACTGATGCATGTTCACTCTGCCTGTTTCCTTGTTAGAGTTTATAGCCAGAAGAGATTCCAGTTTTAAGTACCAATTTCCCATTGAATTATTTGAAATTGGACCTGCCTGATATGAATGACTTCCCATAAAATGAAATTACAGTTAGGCTCACAGACTTATCTATAAAACTGTAAATGCAGTAATATCTATGCATGGGCATGCTACTAATTTTATTGAAGACCTAACCAAGCTTTCTACGCAACTAATATAGATCATTAGCAGTGTTCACGTAGGCATGGAATAATGATTCTCTGGAAGGAGTTTCTGTAGATATCACTTGATTTTAACCCTTAAATTATTACTGACTGGTAAGAGGAAAAAGCAAGAGATGAAGGGGGTTCTAGGAAGAGAAATTGGGTCCCTTCCTCATGGAACTAAATACGGATGTTTATTATCAAATTCCTTGGAAAATGAATGTCTTCACTTCGATGTTCCAAAGTTTATATGAAGAAAGCAAATGGGGGGAAAAATGTCAATTTGACAAATTGAGTGTTGTACAGAGGCAAGAGAAATTAAATGTTTGCATTTGAATAATTTTACTGTGAACATTGTACAACCAGCCAAATTAACCCTAAATCCCCTAACTTTTAATTTATGAAAAATTTGGGTGATTTGCTTGAGTACACTGGACCCAAGGCAGAGGAACCTCTCATTATATATAGTCCCTCCCATTATCCTTGACATGCAATGTACTATTTGATATTTATACTTTTTTTTAATCTAGGAAGTTTTATCCCCTTAAAGAGCGGCAAGGCTTTACATTTTCAAGTATTCCAGGACCTTACAGAATTTTCCTGGTTATGACATTAGTCAAAAGTAAATGTGAATGCAGTAAGTGGCCCAGGTTACATCTCCACATGTGTCTGTTCGCCAGGCTGTTAACCCCTTCTGCTGTTAGCTGACATATTTCGTGTCTTCTTTATTCCCTAGGGTCACCCAGTGAGGCATGTGTTATAATTATATTATAAACATTTTGCCAGTGAGAAATTGACTTGTCCAAAGTCACTAAACAGGTAAACGGCAGAGACAGGACCTGAACCCAAGACAATTCCAGCATCCTTCCTCCTATTTTCCCCTCTGTAGAAGAGGTTCTTTTCCTTGCCCAAACTGATGTTTTTGGAAGAGAAACACCCCTCCACTGCATTTCTTCAAACTTAAGATATGCGTTGTCATATTACTGGGTCTCCCTAGTATCTCTCAATCAGGGATCAAGGGAAGAAAATGTAGATCATTTTATCTTTTGTCCCTCCCTTCCACCAGACTGTTCAGCGCGCGCGCGCGCGCGCGCGCACACACACACACACACACACACACACACACACACACACACACTCACAAAGAGAGAGTGAGACAGAGGCAGAGGGGGTAGAGCCTAAAGGCTTCTACATGATGAAATTTAATTATTAATTTCTTGTTTCAAGAATGAAAAGTGTCAGTCCTGAAGATTTTTTTTTTCTTTGCCTCATTTTCCCCACTTCCTCATTTGAGCCTGTCCAGATTCTGCTTACCCTGCAGACCTGGAGTCTTTGGAGTCAGAGCTGCTAGGATTATTGACTGTGGGCTCACACCTTAGGCTCCCCTTCCTGGGGCCACCCTGCTGGTCCTGAGTTCTGTGTGCATCGGAGTTCTGCTCCATGGAGAGATGATCTAATTGGCTCTCTGTTATTTGAAGGAGTATGTATTACAATTAACTAAAGACCTCAGGAACTGTGTCTTCTCCACTTAAAAGACTTTTTTTATTGTTTGAAAAAGTGAGGCCCAGAATTGCCCTATGCCACACAGAGCTTATTGAAAAAAACTGGAAGAAGTCTCCAGTGTCCCAAGTCCATGTCTATTTTTTGTTTTGTTTTTTGTTTTTTTTGCTTTTTTTGGCGGGGCGTGGACAGAAGCATTTGTTGCTTTCCATGAGTGAAACATGCAAGTGGTGAAATGGAAGATGAGGAGAAGAAAAGGATACACAGCCAAAAAATAAATACTTAACCAAAGTGCTAGAAATATTAGAGCATAACTACCCACAAACAATGACACAACATGGTACATTTTCAGACCACATTACCATCCTCCTGGCTTCTGCCCCTGGCTCTGCCACTGGGTGTCTTTGGGTCAAACAAACAAACAAATTCACCTCCTTGGAACTTTGCTTTTGCCTTTTCAAAAAAGAATGAAATAATATCAGATGCCTTTTCTGATGATTAAAAAATTACTATTTCTGTTGCCAAACAAGAAGGTAGTATAGAGGCTAGTTTAGCAACATGACTTCTCCCTCAGTCAGGTCTTTTAAGGGTTAATAGAGATGCAGTGTGCTGGCATTTGCACACCTCTTAAAAAGAACATTTCCCTGTGTGGACTCACAGAGGCGTACCTGAGCACTGCTTTACTAACCACCCACCATTTGTCCGGTTCAATGTGCACGCACAGAGAGCCATAATAGTCATGTGTAATGTGTTTTGAGTGCAGTGTATTGCTCTTTTCTGAAACTTTTTCCCTTTCTTTCTTTTTTTTTTTTTTTTTTTTTTGTCAACTTTCTGCATTGGCAGAGCATCTTGGGATTGAATTTATGGGTATGGACCAATCATCATTCCTTTTAGCCTGCAGAATTTAGAGCCTATGAGCTGAAATCTTTTTCCCTTCCTGCTCTTACCTTTCAGTTCCTGACTAATTTTCTTTTTCTTTAGAAGGGATCATACAGCTATAACAATGATTTCTCTGCTTTCAATCTATGATTAGTTTACTATGGTGTTACTTAGTGCAGCAGCTCTTAGTTTCCCAAGCTTCCTTCACTTAGACTTCAAAAATCACCTCACCTGCTGCAAATTCACATATATCTCACATTGCTTGACCTACTGATTAGATCTGGCTTTGTTGATATAGAAAAACTAGGGTGAGGCAAAGTGGTGTATAAGGTTACAAGAGTAATCAAACCAGTGGCCAGAGAACAAAAGAAATTTTAGATGCATCTTCTTAAAAAAAACACACCATATGTTAGACTGATGGGAGTTTGGCATACAATATGAAAATCATGTATCTAACATAGATGATTTAATATGCATAGAAAACCCTTACATTACAACACAACATTATATGCTCAGACTTGAATTACTCAGATTTTTCTGGACATATTCAGGCGCAAATTTAGTCAACTTCATTATCTTATAAGCAACGAAATAGAATACAGAAAGAAAGAAGTCTTGTGCTATTTTAGGTGGAAATTTCAGTGGTAAAGGAATTAAATTTGAGTCCCTAAGATTATGTAGACAAGTAATCAAATAGAAAATTTTACACTGTAAGCAAAATCTCCTATGAGCATATGAAATTTGGCCATATTCCTGAAGGCCTTCATCCTAAATAATTGGGGGGAAAGGCCAGTTTCAGAAAGAGCAGGAAACTGTGCTGTGCTACCTTTCCAGAGACTCCACAGTGCCAGGCCAGCCTGTCTTTCTGAATGCTGCATGCAGCCCTGGAATGTGGCCTTGGGTCAACAATGCAATGTGCTAATTAACAGAATATCTGATCCCCAGCCAGCTGGTTTCAGTGACATCATGCAGCGAAGGCATCCTACAGCTGCTTCTTTCTTTTGGATGATAACATCACAGTCTGCGCCTAACGTCGTTTCCATAGTTTGAGGAAAATGAGGCAGCAGCAAGCTCTAGCAGCTACAGAAACAGAAGCTCAATTAATTGTCCACTTCTTCCCCCTGAA
Source organism: Carlito syrichta (assembly GCF_000164805.1). Lineage (NCBI taxonomy): Eukaryota > Metazoa > Chordata > Mammalia > Primates > Tarsiidae > Carlito > Carlito syrichta. The sequence continues at coordinate 577,187 of NW_007245737.1, forward strand.
ACTATCAATTTGATGAGGAAAAGTTCCAAGTCTATGTGAATGGGTCTTTGTGTGTCAGAGAACATCTAAGAGTGAGGAACACAAGATGAAACCGCGACATCACTAGGGGCACATCATCTAGGTGAGGGGAGTTATCTATTGGGGTTTCTCCCCTCTGGACAAAAACTGTCCCATTTCTGAAAAGGCAATTGGCCTTTCCTGCAAGAAGGGAAAAATTGTGTCACCCATACCATTTGATCCCTGATAACATGTCTTGCTTTATAATTTTAGAGTCTGACTGTAGAACGTACTGTTTCTGTTACCACACAATGAAGTAAAGGACAGTTCAGGTATATAACATCCCCCTCAGGAAGATCTTTTATGGGTTAAGAAAGACACTGAGCTGGTAGCTACACTTCTCTCAAAGGCACTGTTTCCAGAGACTCCACAGTTCTGGACTGGCAATGTACTAAACCAGTACATTGCAACCTTAAAGAAAGTCAGACCTTAAAGGTCAATTAAAATTGAGAAAAGATAAGAGCTCTGTCTCTTGGCCAGACCAGATCAGACTGAAAAATGTGCTCAATCTGGACGCTTTTAGTCCAGCCAAACCAGAAAGTCTCAGAAGCATTTCCGTTCATTGAGACAGACTTACCAATTGGACTGACTGACTCTCATTTTTTAGCCCTGTCTGTCTCTAATTTGCTCTTGCCCAATTGACCTGACATACAAGAAAAAAAATAATAAGAGAAAAAAGAGGCAGTTAAAAGAACCTGTTTATACTATTCTTCACCAAGCATTTTTCCTTGATCACATCCATATTGTGGGGTCCCCTAATCCAGCAAAACCATGTAAAACTCCAATAGAAATTTGGATGAGTGTTATAGTGCATTTAGTAAATGCTGATGTGGTTACAGAATTTAATCCCACATCTGTATTCTGTAGGCCTTGTATAGAATTGGCTTATTTTAGTACTTTTGCACTATCCTTTGGCCTTTATTGAGCTACCTCTTTATTTCCATGAAATAAACATTATACCAGAAGTCGTGTGTCTCCCTACATAACGCAGGAAGAAATCACCAGTCATCACGCACCGTTTCCTCCAAACCCAACTCAATTTCTTCTGTAATTTACAACCAATAGAAAGCTTGTCCAAAGAATCCCTGAGAATACACATGATGCCTTTTTCCCATTTAGCCCTGGTCTGTGTACCCATTTTTGAAGTTTGCAGAAGCTGTTTCCCAGTTATTTTCTAAAAATAGAATGTTAAGGTATCATTGCAAACACTGCCTTGCCATTTGAAAGGAAGGAAACAAATAGAGTAAGGGGAATATGACAGGGCAGGAAAGGGAGGGCCTTCATTTTCTTGGCAACAATACCTATACTCCTATTTCTTCACCAATTCCTCACAGCCCCAGGAGCCCTCTGCATCCTGAGTCCCAGGCAGAAGGACCAGTGGGGTGATATCTCTGCTTCTTAGACTTATATCCTGAAAACTGATCAGGATGCCAAGGTCAAGAAGGGAGGATACAGCAACTTCAGCTCCAAATACCACCTCGTAGAAACTAATTCTCTGTCCTGTGGCTATAGCAGAGGGAAGGGCAGCAGACAAGCAATTAACATAAAAGCAATCACTTTCCATGTCTTCATTTGACTTTGGCTGCACACACACACAGAAGCCATGACACCAACTCTATGTCTCCGTACATTATTTCACAGTAATGCACAAGCTGCTTGGCTTCCTACTTATGGCTTCTACACCGCTGCTAGCCCAGGTTAGGAGTTATGCTGTATGGGATGACCCTTCTACCTTGCATCCACCTTTTCTTCCCACCCAAGCATTTCCTCCCTCTGGTTTATTTTATTTATTTATTTTTCCTCCCTTAGTATCAGGCATGCTGTGCCAGGGACTTCAGATGGCTCCTTAACTTTTAACCTTGTTTTCCCTTGTACTTTTACTTCCTCACTCTCTCTGTCATTCTGTCAGTCGGTCTGTCCTCCCAGTTTGTTTATTCTTTCCACCTCCAACCCTTTTGGTTTGTTTTTGTATAATCTATGCAGCATTCTAGTCTTTTACCCACTGACTTCTATTCTCCTTCTGTCCCTGTGAATAATCAGTGCTGTATTAATTTGATTTGACAATGTTCTTGACCTGTTCATTGGAATTTGATTATCATGGACTCGGCTTGTAGGAAATGTTTTGTTTCATGATAAGGGCCACTGTATCATAGAAATTAAAATTCACTTTTTCATTTCAAGAAAACTTCCTGTAGGTTGCCTTTTCTCAAAAGAGAAAAAGGAACAGCTGCAGAAACTGAAGATGCAAAATGGAAATATTCTTTGAGGGCCTCTTGCTGGTGTCCAGATAAGACAACTTCATTTGTATAATATTCCTCAATTCTTGACCAGCTTATTAATCACAATTGCAAGTAAACAGTTTATACAGCTTATTACCTACTGGTTGAGTTCTCTTTCTGAGTGAACTTGTAAAGATCTTCCAATCGATGTAATTAGACTGGTTGGAAGCTCAGGTCCTAAAAGATCAGGTTTCCCATTAAATCAGCAAGTCTTGTTAAGGACATGACCTACCTTAGTATAATCAAGTTATCCCCAAAAGAAACTAATTTATAAATAGAAAAACTTCCATGAATTAAAGACTGATTGCATTTGGGATACAGTAGTATCTTTAGTTCAAAGTGCTAAGTGTCACACTTCCTTAGTATAACCTACATTAGTTCATTTGCCAAGTTGGCCAATGTAGGAATGTAAAATATATTCCAAATCACACATTATCTGTACTGTGCCTTCTTTATACAAATAAATCTGTTCTGTAAGTACAATCGGTAAAGTAATTAGAATTGTCTTCCACAGGACAAATCTTCATTTGAGCCCAGAAATACCCTACCCATCATGTAGAATTTTCTTTGATATAGTGCCCTACTAGTTCATACTTTATTATTTCTTCTGTTCACTTTTTACTGTTAAATCATAGAGAGCCTGACTCAATTTACTTGCCAACTACAAGCCAAGTTCATGTTTGCAAATGTCTTTAAGTTTTTTTTTTCAAGTTAGAAATGACTCTTTGTAAAGACCACTGGATATAAAGTGTTGGTATAAAATAGCTGGGAAATACCAAGAGACTGGTGGAAGTCGGGGGGTAGGGAATGAGAATGAGGAAGGAGGGTCCCAGTGATAGCAATCTCAGTTCCTTTTACTGGTGTTGATTCCTGTTGTCTTTGCAAGAGATTTTGTTTTTATCTTTTGTCAGATATTTTTAAAATAATAAAAACCACAGAGTTTTGACCAAATAGTTATTTTAGAATTTATGTCTATGACTTGCCAGTTTAATATCACATATTTGTCTATAGCTCATAGTTAGAGTAACTTCAGAGTATAATATTTTTATTATCAATGACCCCAGCTGGCTTTATTATTTATGCTCAAAGTGCAGTGCAAAGCATGTTGTACCTTAGATATGTCTGTATACATAAATCATTGTCATGTATTTATTGTCTTGTGAACATGGACAGTGTCATGCAGCATGCCCACTGTTCAGTTGTAGTAAGTCCTGGCAAGTGTAAGTGACCCTCGATGACATCTGCTCTCATCCCTTTCCAGAAGCGGAGGAGCTTTACCAGAAGAGAGTTCTGACCATCACCGGCATCTGCATCGCCCTCCTGGTGGTTGGCATCATGTGTGTGGTGGCTTACTGCAAAACCAAGTAAACCTTCCTCCTCCATGCCTTTCTCTCTCCTTAGTGCAGAGATGTTCCTTCTTGCTCCTTAGGCTATGGGGGAAAATGAAAGAGATGGGACTTCCTTTTTCCTCTGAATAGTTCATTTTGGGGATATTTCCTAAACACATACATTAGAGAGCTTTGCCTATTTCTGTGAAAGTGTTCAGAAGACTTCTGATAAGTGACCACAGCCTTGTGAGTAGATAAAGGGTTCGAGCGACAGACTTATATGGAGGGACAGGCTTGTGTATAAGGTGGGGGGAGGAGGGCAGGCACTACATACTATGAGGAGAAAGTGGGTGCCAAAAGTCCACTTGGCACATCAATGCCAAGGGTGAGTCCAATTTACGCTAAAACTAAAGAGATAAAGAAAACACTTGGTGGTATTTGAAGTGCAGTTTTCTGAGTTGTAGTGATTATTTTTCAATTCTATTTAATAAGATTGCCAGTATGAGTGCTCTCAAAATGTGAGGTGTACAGAGGGAATCTCATGGGAGGACTATCAAGCAAAACTTACTTTGAAATAATAGATAGCATTAAAATAGATTTGTGTTCACTATGTGAACTTAGCCCATATTAACAAACACAATTACTGTGTGACGTGAATTTCCTTCACGCTTCTCTCCTATGTATAACTTCCATTTAGAGATTGAATAATGTTAAATTAACAGAGTTTTTAAATGTTTTTGCTTTAGAGTACTCTCTAACCAAAACATCCATGGAAATATTACCATAATCTGAATGTTGCATTGAGGAAGAAAAATAATATGCTTTTATACCACAAAATCAACAGCACAGATTGTGTTTTCTCAGTGCCCCATGATTTAGTGTGTTGCCAGAGTTGAGTAAGTGATAAAGATAAGCTTTCATGGAATTGACCCCATGAGTCTTATTAGATTCAGTCTCAATATTCATTACCTAATTATACAAAAAAAATTATGAGAGTGGGCTCATGTTACAATTGTGCCAAAATCTACTGGCAAAATATGTCCATATTCTTATTCATATACGTGTACTACATGCACACACGCTAGCTGTGTATAACATACACACTCAAAACTCAGCTCATTTTCTTAAGAGACCCTCAGGAAGAACTATAAATGGAATCAGCTTCATCAATTCTATAGCACAAACATTATTATCTAAGATAGATAACAATTTCAGCAAAGATGGATTGATTAGGAAAGTTGAGATTTTAGCCAAATATTAACTTCATGGTCTCCTCTTTTTTTTTTTCCTTGTCTCTCAGTAAAACAGCTGAATATCCACAAGAATCCCATTCAGCTTTACAAATCCATTTGATAAGGATGCATATTCTCACTTATTCTGAAATCTTCATCACTAATCTACTACCTTGAGTTACCTACAGGTATTGGTAGCATAAAGAGTGTGTCATACTAAGAAACGTAAATAACAGAAAAAACATGTTTCCTTTTTTATATCCAGGAAGCAGAGGAAAAAGCTTCATGACCGGCTTCGACAGAGTCTTCGGTCTGAACGAAACAACATGATGAACATTGCCAATGGGCCTCACCATCCCAACCCGCCCCCCGAGAACGTCCAGCTGGTAAACGTACGTTGACTCTGGCCAGTGGAAAAACTGAGCCTCTCTCCCCTGCTCAGGCGCCTTGAAGTTTATTTTCGAAAGCTCTTAGGCTTTTAGCTGCTGCCATTAATCACCATGGTTTCCAGGAATCCAAGTTCTCGCCAGGAGAAAATAATGGGAAGATTTTTTTTAAGTGGATTTGGTTACTGTAAAACCAGCACATTTCCTCTTTATAAAGCATTCATTAAGGACCTGGGATAATAGTGCTGAATTTGGAGGCCATAACTGGGGAAAAGAAAAAAGATAAATAATAAAATCAATAATATAAGAATCAAAAGTAAATGTTTTATTTTCTATAGAATTTGGAAATGAAGGCTACTCTAGTATAACTGATTAGTAAAGATAACTAAGCAAAGGGGCTCAGAGTTTCTTTTATTAGGGCACTTCATAGTGCCTTATGATTTACTGATTCCAATTTCCAAAGGGAGAAATCAGGGTATGGAAAGGTCAAGTGACTTCTCAAACACAATTTGCAGTTTCAAAACTAGAAGAATGAAATGCTGGCTTATTCCTCAGCTCTTTCTATATGATGTCAAGCCCTCCAGATGAAATATATCCATAGTCATTCAAATATTCTATGTATTCCTTACCAAGCATTCAGCACTTGGTTTTTAGATATAATTTGATCATAGAATATGATGAAAGAATACTCTGGAGAGTTTTAAGATATCATCTGCCAAATCTTTCTTGGTTTTATTAGTATTTTTTAAATTTTATTTTAACGATGTGGGGTACAATTCAGGTTAGGTATACAAATGTTCATTATGCAGGTACACTTGTTGATGAGATGTGCCCTTCCCTCCCCTGGCAGTTTCCCTCAACTGCCAATCCCACTCCCCTCTCCTAGTAGTTTCCTGCTACTGCCAATCCCTTTCTTATAGTATTATGATCATTGTTCAAGGTCTGCTTATGAGTGAGAACACATGGTACTCTGTTCTTTGTTTCTGTGATAGATCACTGAGTACGATAGACTCCAAATCCATCCAAGTTGCTACAAAGTCCACATGTTTGTCATTCTTTATGGCTGCATAATATTCCATTGTGTATATGTACCTCATTTTTTTTTATCCAGTCCAGCTTTGATGGGCAGTAGCAAACCTTTCTTTTTTTCTATAGAGAAAGACTGGAACTAGATTGAGATCTCCTGGCTTTTGGAGTATGGTTTTTTCTATTCTAGAAGAATCCTTCTTGGTTTTTAACATTTTTTCATTTTCTCCTGATGTCTGATTTTTTAATACTTAAAGCTTGAAGAATATATTACAGTGCCATTTTTTTATCCTATAGAAAAAGGCATATTTTGAGTGGAGCACATATGTCATAGACCCAAGTCCGAAGTTGGTGGTTACTAAACTACCAGCAAGCCTTGTGGCAAAGATCTTCAGGAGACTGTTAGAGCAAGGTGCTAATAAGTTAACATACTTTGTCACATTCCTCCCTCAAACAGTGTTCATCAGAATGTTTTGCACAGGTGACAAATGCATTCATTGCAAACATACCTGTAATCTGCCACTGTGTATACTCCATAAAAGGCAGAATGACTACCTAGGCTACAGTTAAAATGGTGTAACTTTGGACTTGAATCTTTCTTGATCTTATTTCTTCATTATGAAAACAGGCCTAAAAAGAATACCTACTTAAAGACTCCTTGTGAGCCTTAAATAAGATAATCTACGTAAAACAGCCCGGTGGCATTTAACGAGTGTTGAATAATTGTTAAATATTATTTTCATTAGATTCTCTGAGTGTATGTAGCCTCCCAAGAAGCAAGAGTGAAATGGTGCATGGACTAGAAATAGGTCACCATGGATCTGTTTCGTAAATCCTGCTAGCTGAACTTTGCAGGAAGATCCATATGGAATAGCCTTTTCACTAAGGGAACCAGAGTTTCAAGTGTAATTCAAGTTTTATATTTTTGGGTTTCCATGAACATAACAGGTTCTTATGCATTCATAGACCTTCAGACTATAAAGTGCCATATTTCATCAAAGAGTATTCCTTTCTGTTCCTTTTCCTGTTATTTAACTCCATCTGATATAAATATTAACAGCATTGAAAACACAACTTCAAAACAAGTCTCTTTCACTGAGAGAAAGTAATAATAGCTACTGAAGTTTGCTGATGAAATAAAGTAGAATCTACTTGCACTAAATACAAAGACCTTCTGTGTGTTAGATGCTTTGTCAAGATGTGTGTCCTTGACAACTATCATACGTCCCTCACATTTCTCAGTAGCCTTGTTAATCTTAGAACTAGTTAAAGATATTAAAAAGATCACTAGAGTAACCTGGGCATTTTAAAATTGAAAAGAAAGATAAACCCAAAATATAGAGGTTTTAAAATTTTTTTCTAGTGACTTGAAATTTGAAATAAGACAAACCATCTCTATGCTTTTGTTTCACTCAAATATCTATTAGCCTTCTTTGACTGGTAACAACCACGAATAAAATGAGTATTGAACTGATTTATATTGAATTCTGGTCATGTTATCAAGTGGAAATGAAACAAAAGAAATAGATCTTTTGCTGATAAAATGTAGTGGGGATTGTAAAACCTACATTGTGTGGACATCCAGAAGTATTTTATCAACTCCATTTGTCTCATCTAAAAGCTGAAGTAGCCAGAAGAACATTTTTTATCCAGCCACTGAAGAAATGGAATGCATTACAAAGCATGTTTACAATAACAGATTTTTGTATGTGACGGTGTTAGTATTTTGATTTATGTGAATCTTCAAGTTATGTCTCTTTGTTTATTTAGCAATACGTATCAAAAAACGTCATCTCTAGTGAGCATATTGTTGAGAGAGAAGCAGAGACATCTTTTTCCACCAGTCACTATACCTCCACAGCTCATCACTCCACTACTGTCACCCAGACTCCTAGCCACAGGTATGAGAATTGGTTAGATAACTGAACCCTAAATTCTCAAATGCCCTGGTGATGTCTATCTGAATGCACTCTACTTCTAGATGTAGCTCATACAACAAAGTATTCCTTCATTTTATTTTATATTTTTGAGATGGGGCCTTATTATATTGCCCAGGCTGGTCTCGAATTCCTGGGCTAAGCAACTCAAAAACAGAGGGACTGCAAGTACTTAACACAGAATGGAATTTGAGAAATATTTATCCTTACAAAGCCAATCTGAATCAAGATCCTCTCTATAGCAAATTCTTTTTGTAAGAATTCTATTCTGAAACAAGTAATGTTGTAGTGAGCTACTACTGCATCATAATTTGAAATATTTGTGGGAATCATTCCCTTCATTTCCATTTTTTCATATAATTTTTAAAAAATTTCTCCTCTCACATGTTTCCCCTAGCTGGAGCAATGGACACACTGAAAGTATCATTTCGGAAAGCCACTCTGTAATCATGATGTCATCAGTAGAAAACAGTAGGCACAGCAGCCCAACTGGGGGCCCAAGAGGACGTCTTAATGGCTTGGGAGGCCCTCGTGAATGTAACAGCTTCCTCAGGCATGCCAGAGAAACCCCTGACTCCTACCGAGACTCTCCTCATAGTGAAAGGTAAAACCGAAGGGCAAGGCTACTACAGAGGAGAACCTCAATAAGAGAATTCCCGTGAGCAGCTGCAGTGTCACCTCAGGAAATCTACTCTAATCAGAATAAGGGGCGGCAGTGGCCTGTTCTAGGAGTGCTCCTAGTTGATGAAGTCATCTTTTTGTTTGACTGAACTTATCTCTTCTGAGTTCCTCTCAACGTCCCAGTGACTGACAGGCAACAGACTCTTAAAGAGCTGGAATGATCTGATGCGGAAGGTGCAGCACACGAAGTTACCAGCTCTGGCCAAGGGCTCAGACCCACTCAGGGTCTCAGTGTCCTCAGCTATAACATTAGAGAAATGGCATCAGTGCTTGATAAGGACCCTTCTATGATTTCAATTTGCCAGTTATCCAAACTCTGATACGGTGGTCGAGCTGGCCTCGTGTTCTTATGTGCTAACTGTCTTACCTTCCAGCCTCAGTTAAGTCAAATCAAGGGCTGTGCCACTGCTGACTGTCATGGGGAACAACTGCTTGCGTTCCACCATATAGTATCCCTTTTATGAAATTTCATGAAGAGATGAAAAAATAAATCTCTTATATGCTGTGTCTGGCAGTCTTCACAGGTGGTTTTCAAAGTAGATATTGCCTTTGATAAGATCCTTTATTCTAGAATGTTTTGGCTTTCTTCTGGGGAGATTGGGTTGGGATGGGGAAGTTGTAGCAAAGGTAAAATAAAGAATGAATTCACTTTATCCATTTTCACCTAAGCTGGAAGATTGCCAGTATTTCTAGCTCATCAGTAAGCTGCACCTGTTTATTTTCAAGTCCACTGGGTTTTATTTTATTGTAGTGTCATCTCAGTCTAATCTTTGGCTATTTACTAAGAGATTTCCATAATGTCAAACCCATACTTACTTGGTTGTTATATGGGTGGAGATCATTTTGATAGACTTTTTCTACTCATGGACTGGGAAGTACTTATAATAAATGATGGTCCATTCTGGGGTTGCAGGTCATAGAGAGCCTGATGGTCACTTCTTCAAGGGCCTTTTCCTCAATTTGGTATTCAGAGCTTTATAAAATTTTGGAATTAAAGGTTTCCCTGCAATCCATCTAAAAAAAAAGTAGGCAGAGTTCAAAACTGGTTTACAGCAATAGTCTTAAATTTCTGTGATTATGTCTTTATGTGTTAAGGAAGTCTATTCCATCCTAACTCAATCTTTTTTCAAGCATGAAAGGAAGGTCAGTAGTAAAATCTTCCTTCATCCCTGCATATGATATTTATCCTTAAACATTGACATTTTCCTGCTATGGTAGGCTTCCTTGCACACACTAGATATTATCTAGGACTACAAAATATACCTGAACTTAGAGACTATGAAGACAAAGGATGAGTCACTTTAATGTGTTGGTTGAATTTAGACTAGCATTTCTCAGAGAGCTTAAGTACCCTCAAAACAAAAAGTCCCCAAATATTTTCGTTTCTGAGATACTTTTCCATTTTAGAGACTGCTAGATCTCACAATCATATTACCATGAATCATGGAAAAGCAGTGAGGCTCATAGGTTTCCTGTTCCTGTTAGCTAGAGTTCAGGTGATGGTGTCCTGTGTCATCTCAGGTCATGTCAAATTAGACTCTGTGAATGCCAATGTGAAGAAAAGCGGCATTAAGTGCTGCATTGGTAACATTTTAATCAAAAGTAGAGAAATGTGACTTTGAATAAGCCACATCTTCCTCAGTGCCAAAAGTTAGGCCTTTTTATTCCGGGGTAAGAAAGCATGGTATGGTGAAAACAGAACACTCAATGTCTTGATGACAAAATTCTCTGAGAATTATTAGACATAGCACAAGAGAAGGTAACATGTTGTGGCCAACCTTTGAGCAATCATAAAAGATTAACCATTAAGGCTAATATAGCTGTGGGTTTTGGAAAAAAAGTAGACTAAAGATTGGACATAGCTTCCCTTGTGGTAACCATAAAGTCAACATAAGTTTCTCTCAGGCTTACCTTTGACTGTCTTGGACACTGGGATGGATAGTTGCAAATTGAATGTTAATTAGTAGCATTTCATGGAAAAAGAATAAAAGCACACAAATGTATTACACTGTTGTCAGGAATAAATCTAAGTTGCTATGCTCTTTTTGTTTTTATAAGACATAACCTTATAGCTGAGCTAAGGAGAAACAAGGCACACAGATCCAAATGCATGCAGATCCAGCTATCAGCAACTCATCTTAGATCTTCTTCCATTCCCCATTTGGGCTTCATACTCTAAGACCCCTTGGCCTTTAGGAAGGTATAGTATTTAAGTAATACTTCTTTCCCTTCCAAATCCCTGAGCCTTGGTCCTTATAAGCTGAAAGGTTTCTGGGACCAAATGCCCTCTTGTCTTGGCTCACATGCTTTTATTTAAAATCGTGATGAGGCCGGGCTCGGTGGCTCAGCCTGTAATCCCGCACCTTTGGGAGGCTGAGGTGAGTGGATTGCCTGAGCCCGCGGGTTCGAGACCCGCCTGGGCAACTTGGCGAGACCTCGTCTCTACAATAAACCAAACAATTAGCCGGGCGTGGTAGCGCGCGCTTGTAGTTCCAGCTCCTTGGAAGGCTGAGGCGGAAGGATCGCCGGAGCCCAGCAGGTCGAGGCTGCAGTGGCCGGGAGTGGCCACTGCACTCCAGTCTGGGCAACAGAGTGAGACTCCAACTCAAACAAATAAATAAATAAATAAATAAATAATGTAAAAAAAATAAAACCGTGATGAGATTGAAAAACCCCCAAAGCTTTGATGAGCTAGGCAATTTAGCAGATCTTTGCATGTACTCCTATAAGGAAACTCTTGGCTACATAATTTTAGATTCCAAGGGTGTTGAATTTCCTAGTGTCAAAAAAAAATTGAGAAGCAAGCAATGAATAGAAATTTTTTGTTCTGTGACTCTGTAATATCATGAACTCCATCCCCTTCCCCTCCCTGCTATGTGCCTCTTATTCCACCACACTTATGCGGGGTATTCTGTGCTCACACAGGTATGTGTCAGCCATGACCACCCCGGCTCGTATGTCACCTGTAGATTTCCACACGCCAAGCTCCCCCAAATCGCCCCCTTCGGAAATGTCTCCACCTGTGTCCAGCATGACGGTGTCCATGCCTTCCATGGCAGTCAGCCCCTTCGTGGAAGAAGAGAGACCTCTGCTTCTCGTGACACCACCAAGACTGCGGGAGAAGAAGTATGACCACCACCCTCAGCAGTTCAACTCCTTCCACCACAACCCCGCGCATGAGAGTAACAGCCTCCCCCCTAGCCCCTTGAGGATAGTGGAGGATGAGGAGTATGAAACAACCCAGGAGTATGAGCCAGCCCAAGAGCCTGTTAAGAAACTCGCCAACAGCCGGCGGGCCAAAAGAACCAAGCCCAATGGCCACATTGCCAACAGGTTGGAAATGGACAGCAACACAAGCTCCCAGAGCAGTAACTCAGAGAGTGAAACAGAAGATGAAAGAGTAGGTGAAGATACACCTTTCCTGGGCATACAGAACCCCCTGGCAGCCAGTCTTGAGGCAGCACCTGCCTTCCGCCTGGCTGACAGCAGGACTAACCCAGCAGGCCGCTTCTCGACACAGGAAGAAATACAGGCCAGGCTGTCTAGTGTAATTGCTAACCAAGACCCTATTGCTGTATAAAACCTAAATAAACACATAGATTCACCTGTAAAACTTTATTTTATATAATAAAGTATTCCACCTTAAATTAAACAATTTATTTTATTTTAGCAATTCTGCAAATAGAAAACAGTAAAAAAAACTTTTATAAATTAAATATATGTATGTAAAAATGTGTTATGTGCCATATGTAGCAATTTTTTACAGTATTTCAAAACGAGAAAGATATCAATGGTGCCTTTATGTTATGTTATGTCGAGAGCAAGTTTTGTACAGTTACAGTGATTGCTTTTCCACAGTATTTCGGCAAAACCTCCCATATATTCAGTTTTTGCTGACTTCTTGTGCATTGCATTACGATGTTGACTGGATGTATGATTTGCAAGACTTGCAGCTGTCCCTTTGTTTGCTTGTAGTAGCACCTGATCAGTATGTCTTGTAATGGCACATCCATCCAGATACTCCTCTTTTGTATGAAGTTTTCTTTGCTTTTACAATATGAAATGAGTTATGTCTACTCTGCCAGCCAAAGGTTTGCCTCATTGGGCTCTGAGATAATAGTAGATCCAACAGCATGCTACTATTAAATACAGCAGGAAACTGCATTAAGTAATGTTAAATATTAGGAAGAAAGTAATACTGTGATTTTAAACAACTATATTATTAATCAGAAGACAACTTGCTCTTACTAAGCTACCATTTACTTTATTTGAATTAATTTGTCTTGACAAAAAGCAACAGTTTTAGGGATAGCTTAGAAAATGGGTTCTGGCTTGCTATAAGGCTAAACCTTACAGGACAACTCAGTTTCACTTTCTCTCTGGGGGAATGATCCAGCAGCTCATCTAGCTGAACAGCAAACCACCGCTGATAAAGGTGCAATCATTTCTGATTTGTATTTTTTCACTGATTTGGGAGCTAGTGATTGGTTGTGTCTTCTTGGCTCAAGAAGAGGCATATTATGGCACAAAAAGCCCAGCCCGGACAGCACACTCAGCAATATGTCTGAATACTTCTAGAGTAAAATGTGCCTGCTGTATATAGTGGTGACTTATCATCATAGGGAAATATTTCTGTCATAGAGTGTTTGGAAGGAGTGACTCTATAGGTGGAGAGCAGCTTGGTGGACTCAGTTGAAATTTCAAAGATTGATTGACCACTCTTTTCTCTCCATTATTTTTCTTTTTTTTTTTTTTTATGTTGCCTTGATTAGGTCACAACTATGCATGAACATTTTTATCAGGAATGGCCAATGTGCATGTGATTTGTGATTAGTAAGAACCTTTCTCCATTGATGATGCATCAGGAAATGTCAATCCTGTTGGAAAGATTGCACCTTTACTTGCAGAAGTGACCCCCACCAGTGTCCTGACCCCTCCATTTACAGGCGGTATCATCCATCTTCCCCCATAATTTTTGCTTTACTGTCATAAAGCAGGACTAAGATTGGTTTAAACGTTGCATGTTCTCTTGTGATTGTAAATCCCAGGAAGGCCTAGAGTATTAACATTTGAAATAACTGCTAATTCAGGAAAATAAGAGAAGAAAATTTTTTAACCACAGAACCCGTTTCATGCCCTGCCTGATATCTTTCAATTCAGTGCTGGAGCTTCACTTAGGTTCCAAGTGGCCTTTGAGGAGCCATGGGACAAAATGGGAAATAGGTTATTGAAGGGATCCATGAACTCAATGAGAGTAATTGCTTCTTGTTTATGGGTGAGCTGAATGTATTTCTTCACCAAATCTTTATGTTAAAAATTAAAGGGAAGAAATGACATGCAAGTAGGTCTTAGCAGAAAAATGCAGGCTGGGCATGAGTTTGGTTGTTGTGCTTCTACATGCTTCTACAACCCACAGAGACTCCTGTCTGCAGGGCCTTGAAGTTACCCTTAATATTTGGTATCCCAAGTTTTCTTCCCATTAATCACATGGCATGGTCTCTGTGTTCAACAATATCCTCATTTTCTTTTTAACTCACACTGAGGAGGCCCTGTCAGGTTGCAATGATCTTGCGGTTTTGCAGAAATGAGTATGGTCATGGCATGAGGAAGAAGACAGTTAGCCCAAAGAGGTTCTCTAAATTATTTTGACATTGCCTTTGAAGGCCATGACTCATCTTAGCTATTTCAATAAAGAACTTTCTACTATAAATTAAAGACTCTATAATTTCTGTTGCAAATTCTTTGGACAGTGGGATATTTAGATGTCCCATTCTAGAAAATTTCTATAATAAGTAGAATATTCTGTTAAGAACAAAAAGCAACTTTCTCCTCCCTATGAGAATTGTTGTAAATTTTCAAATACATTTAAAAATTGAAGAATGAAAAATTTTATTTCCAGCTTGTTTCTGGTCACTCATAGTGGTGATATATTAGTTGGGTGAGCCTGTCCGCCCATAGAAAGGCAGGGAGAGCTTCCCTTAATAAGAAAGACCAGCCTGCTGCTCAGGGCCACCTGCTGTGGCCACTAGATTTATATTCACAGGGATATCTCTGTGACGCTTCATTGTCACATCACTCTTAATCATCCTGTTTGTAATTTCAGGTAGGGCAGGGGCAATCGAAGGAATGCAACCTATGCTCCCAGAATAAGGAAAGCTATCTTGAGTTTTTAGGTAGTAGAAATTGCCCAGGAATTCGACAGCAACTTTGATCCTTGAGTCTAAAATCATATCCCATTGAGGGGTATGCAGAGGAATATAATATATGCAAAACTCCTTTTGCATATATATATATGCAAAACTCATATAGGATGTAATATATGCAAAACTCATAGAAGATTCCTTTTCTGTCCTGCTTTCTCTTTTGCCTGATATAACTGTTTGTTTCCTTTTTGCCCCCAATAGTGCCTGAATAGCCTTCTGCTTTCTTAAAAAATGGTCCTCAGTGTAGGCAAATGTGTCCCAAACAACAGCTCGTCATCTCTTTCTTGTTTTAGTGTGACTGTCTTGAGGTAGATGGAGTTTATCCAGGGTAACTTGCTCAGTAACTATTCCTGTTTTTGGCCTGAGGTTGAAGGGTGCGTGGCTCACACTGGTGAAAATAAAGAAGGCCTGGCCTTATCTTGTAGTACTGGCTGCATCCCACCAGTCAGAGATTTCTATCCACAAAGACCCATGGAACACTGCAGAGAAATGTAGACAAAAGGAAATGGCCACATATCACAAGTTCCATTATATATTTTTTGTAAATACATACTGTACATTACTTGGATGTTTTCTTATATCATTTACTGTCTTTATTAATGTCATTTTTTACTCTCCCAACTTACTGTGTAACATTGTAAATAACATAATGTCCTTTATTATTTATATTTAAGCATCTAACATATAGAGAATTGTTTTCACATAAGTTTAAGATAAATGTCAAATATATATATTTTTTGTTTTTCTTTGCTTTAAAATTATGTATCTTTTTCTTTTTTTAAAGAATAATTTATTGTTCAGGAGAAAGAATGTATATGTAATTGAAACTATTCGAAGAATGCACATTTGAAGGCCGTGAGGTACTGATAAACTAAAGAATTTATTATTCAAAATACTAAGCAATAAGTAATTGTGGTTTATTTAAAGTTTTGTCTATTTTCTGTGAAAGACATACGCAATAAAAATGCTATTCTGTAGGCCGGGCGCGGTGGCTCACACCTGTAATCCCAGCACTTTGGGAGCCTGAGGCTAGAGGATCGCTTGAGCCCAGGAGTTTGAAACCAGCTGGGCATGGTGGTGTGTGTCTATAGTCTCAGTTACATGGGAGGCTGAGGCAAAAGTATCACTTGAGCCCGTGATGTCAAGGCTGCAGTGAACCATGATTATGCCACTTCACTTCTACCTGGGCAACAGAATGAGACCCCAACTCAAAAAAAAAAAAAAAAAAAAAAAAAAAGGCTACTCTGTAGAGACCTGGGATTGTTGCTCTGCAGACTACTGCTACAGTCTGTTAGACCAGCAACTTCAATCTTATCACGACAATTGTATTAATTTAGGAATGTGTTCCATGGACCCCATGAATGCCTTTTCTGTCTGTTGCTTTTGCCAACTGCCTGTTCTTGAGTTATCTTCTGCCTCCTGATTCTGTTTCACACTTTATTCCTTGTTGAAGGGCCCACACAGCCGGCAGTATGATGCTTCCTTTTCCCTCCATACATGACCCATGAGGTCAAGGCTGCATTATATGATATTGTGATATGAACCACAACATCATATCAGACAGAACATGTGGGGCATAACTGCCTGGATCCTGGTTGTTGCTATGTCCTGTAGTGACAGTCAGAAACTTCTTCAGACTAATGGAAATGTCAGCGTGCCAGTTCCATTCAATTAAGAAAGGGAAAAAAGTGATGACATGGCTCAAATAGTCCAATGGCAACAATAGCCTAAAAGGCAACCTGTTAGAACCAGGCCACACTAAGCTTCCTTATAGCTTCAGCTATTTGACGTTCCATCAGGCCTCCAGTTCATCAATTCACAGTTTAAAAAGAGGATAAGGCTAAATTGGGTTCATTTCCCTCATTCTATCAATAAAACAGATTGAATTACTATCCATCTAACTGCTCAGGGAAGGGCCTATGCATGAGAAATTTCTCACATTCTAAACCTCAGTCATAGAAATGAGGATATTACTTTTCCTGACTGAAAAAGCCATATTTTAACAAATAGATATTTGCATGATACATTTTATATATTTCAAGCATTTTGCCCATTATTCTGGATAGGTTGGGAGCTTCTGGAGTGTATGGAGCAGAGGTCAGCAATCCTCCAGGTTTCAGGGGCCTGCTTTGGAGTTGGGGGTAACTGAAGGCTTCCCATCCAAGTCCACCTCCATCTATGCCCACAATTCTTATTACCCAGTAACAGCTCCACTAGTATCTTTTCCAAACAGCCTGAATGTCCAGGAGATTTAAATTGTGGCTTTTGACTGAGTTAGGTTTTACTATTTGTATGACTAAATTTTCTTTTTTTTTTTTTTTTGAGTTGGAGTCTCACTCTGTTGCCCAGACTGGAGTGCAGTGGCCGCTTCCAGCCACCGCAACATCGACCTGCTGGGCTCCCGCGATCCTTCTGCCTCAACCTTTCAAGTAGCTGGAACTACAGGCACGCACTACCATGCCCAGCAAATTTTTGATTTATTATAGAGATGAGGTCTTGTCAAGTTGCCCAGGCAGGTCTCTAACCCGCGGGCTCAGGCAATCCACTCACCTCAACCTCCCAAGGCGCAGGATTACAGGCTGAGCACCACCAAGCCCAGCTGATATGACTAAATTTTCAAAGCCGTTCAGAATCTTCACATTTTTGTCAACTTAGAGCTCTCTCTCTCTCTCTCTCTCTCTCTCTCTCTCACACACACACACACACACACACACACACACACACACACACACACACACACACATACACACACACACACACACAAACACACAAAGACAAAAATTTCAAACAAACACTGTTTTGAAGCCACCAAATTCTTTCACTTGTCCAATAGTTATTAAGCCCTCCAGTCACTCCAGTCACGCAGATCAGTCCTGAATATTTAGAAGTTAAAGACTGAGACACTCTCCTCAGTCGATGCTGAGGCTTTTGCCATCCCTCAAATTGAACATTATAAGCAACTATCTTAGTAATTTAGGTTAAAATTGTTTACTTAAAATACAGGTTTTTGAGGCAGAAGTGTTGACATGAAGGAGAGAGAGGTATATGGAAAGAGTGAAGACTTCCATACAGCTAAATTGAATATATGAATAATTATTACAAGTCTCTGAACTCCATGGTTGAAACCATGTCGACTCTTGATTGTCAAACCCTGGCCAGCTCTGCAAACTAGCAAGCCACCTGTCTTTCCAACCTACTGTCTTTGTGATCACTGTATTTCTTTGCTGTCTGTTCTGATGATAAATGACAAAGGAACTTGATGTCTGGAATTTGAGGTTAAGTGAGGCAGGGCTGAATCTAGGGACTTAAGATGCTGGAAGGAATGGAAAGTTTGAATGAGCTTATATGAATTACTTTGCATCATGTCTCTGGCTTGTCCTCTCTGAGACTGACTTAATAAAATACATTGATGGAAACAATTATTCCGAAAGATTAATTTGGTAGAAAGTAGAAATACCTTCAACTTCTGAAAAACAAACTCTCCTATTGCTGTAGGAAGCTACAATATTTCTAACCTTTAAGGTTGTTAAATAGGGTAGTCACATCCTCTCTTGCAGATATGTTTAGGTTCCTGTTGACATCCTAGTACTGCAATTGTCGAACCTCTCTGGATAGCTATTGATTTTGAACTTCAATTGAGCCTCAAAACATTATCCACAGGGAGGATAGGAAAATAAATTTTTGTTTCCTGGGGGAAACTTGTCATGGTCTATCCGATCTTTTTAAAAGCAGACCAGGAGAAGGAAACCAGTGATTCCCGAAGAAAAGACAGAGAATGGGACAATAGTTTCACCCAGGATCTTTTTCAAACCCTTTTCCTTCAGATGCACTTATCGGAAGAGAATTGGTTATAAGAAAAGATATCTCTTCCCAACCCGTGGCATGCCAAAAAGGCTGAAGAATTCTCTCTGTAAATTTAGACATCTTTAATGGTTTATGTATAGGTTTGCTAACATAGAGACAAATGAACTATTAAATAAAAATCACATTTTATCATATTTTATGGCTTAAAATCCTTTATCCCTTTTATTTTGTTTATCTCATGATATAATAAATGATGAGGAAAATTTAGACTCAGGATAGTTAAAAATCTCTCTTGGAGTTGCACATCTCGTGAGCTGCAGGATAATAATTGTACTCAGGTTTTCTGACTACAAATTCTATTTCTTTCTATTGTGTTCCTTCTCTCCCCTGCCTCAAACACAAAAAAGGTTTTCATTTTTAGCCCTTCTTTACATGTACAGTCTAAGTTACATCTAACAAAACTTCTCTTTGGAAGAATACAAGCCCTCTGGCTTTGGTTTAGAATTATTCAGAAACCAATTTGCTTGGCTTAGCGACTCTATGCACCTCTCCCTAAATTTAGCTTTCTAAGGAAATGAAGTGTAGCCATAAGAAGAAATTCACAATTTTAATATGTAGGTAGCATCCTATAGTGAAAAGGAGGAGAGTTTTGCAGTCAGAGCACTGTCCTCATCACTTAGAAACTTTGTGACTTTGGAGAATAATCTTATTTCCTGATCTCTGACTACAGGGCTGTGATGTGATGAGGATTAAATCTGAACACATATAAGAATACCAGAAATGTCTAACCTGTAGTGAATATTCAAATGCTGCCTTCTCCTTCTGCTCCAGTTCCCTGAGTTTGGGAATTCAAGTTTCTCGGTTCCAAATGACATGCTCTACATTGCACCAACTGATCAAATAAACATTTTATCATTTCTCCAATTCAGTGCTAGTAAGCGATTCCTTTTTAATAACAACTGTATGTTGAGAAGCGTAATTACCAAACAGCATTTAAAGTTGCAGCTTTAGTAAGTTTGCTTCATAGCAGCCACAGCATCTCACTATCACCCTCTAATATTTAATGGATTATTAATGTTTCATTAGAATTTCACAAAAATTTATTAAAACATGACTCTGTAGAGTTTTCATAATACCACCTTCAGTCTTTATTCCAAACATCTAGTAAAATCAACAAAAATGATCCTACATGTAGTATATCTCTGCAGACCTGCTTGTATTAGTTTGTACCCAGGATGTTCAAACATATTTCATTTCTCTGAAGCTACAATCCCAGCAAAGTTCTGCAGAGTGACAAAATTAGAGGAGTCAGGTCTCAGGTTAACTCCTAAGCATAAGAAACCTCACAAATGCAGTTCAATAATTCTTCAGGTACCACTTGTTCTTCACTTCATGCATAAAACAGGATTCTTTTTTTCTCATCTTGAGTATAGAGCAAGTGACAATTTATATATTTCCCTAACTTGGACTCAATCCTTTAAAAGTTCATCCTATGTCAAGGGTATTAAATAACTTAGCCTCATGATGTCAATCACTGTGCTTGTGGTATAGGAATTGTTAATGGCAAATAAGTGTAATATAATTTTCCATCCATTGTTCCAAAACTAAATAAAAATATATTTTAATTGAAAACAGTCATAACTCTAGCTCACCCTAAAAGAACATTTTCTATTTTTTTAAGGAAATAATCTAGATGTAAACTTTGCAATTTTTCAATTTTTATCATCGTGGGTTAGGCTAACACTTGTCTTCTAGTCCCTAACTTGCTTCAAGTGATTCCTTTCTGTCTTACCTGGAACCCTTCTCTAGACATGAGATGCTTAGAAAGCTTCTTATGGTGTGGGGATTTCAGGAGACGGTAGATATCTAGAGCCCTCCTACTTTCTTGCAGTTGAGCCTAAAGGGGTTTTCATCTTCTTCAGAGAAAAAGGCTTCCTGGTCATGTACCATTGCAGCTAATAAAGTAACAACACAGACAATCTCCCCTTTGATTCCAGACTTTCTCCACTGTGAAGAATAAGAAAGAGATAAAATGTTGTGAATGAAAGCCATTTACTCTGACCTCCTCAATTCCCTGTACCAGGTTCTTTCTAATTATGAGGTGATTCTGTCCTTACACAAAGGGCATAAAGATTCCATCCTCCCTTCAGAATAATCTTTTTAGGTAGCAAAAGCCTCCCTTAGTAACTCCTTAGTTTAGATTATTTTCCTGCTCTTTCCGATATCTCTAATTTCAAAAACCTGAAGTCCATACAACTTCATAATTTGAACAGAAACTTAGTCAGAAATTACAAGATTTAGAGAGTATTTAAAGTAATTTTATCCAACTAGGAAGTTCTCCCTGATGAGTTTAGAAATTTAGGACCCTTTAGAAATTTCTAGGGCAGGGTCATATGACGTTACATCTTTTCCATGCTTTCCTTGACCAAAACATCTCTTTCACAGCACGAAAAGACGATAACTCCACCACACATTTTGGACTCTGTTCTAAATGTCTGAGGTGTTAGATCTCTAGCCAGAACTGTGAAAGGAAGGACCTTAGATCCTTTCTGTTGAGGTGTTAACTCAGAGTCAGTGAGATACTGGGTTCCACTCAGGGTCAAAATCGTGTTGATTACTGAACAAAGGAGCAACTAAGGGGAAATAACCCATTACCTGGTTAATAGAGCCACTTGTCACCCACTGATCAAGTCAGACCTGAGCAATATTATGGATTTTTTGCTTCACACCTAATTGGTGACGGTGGTGATTATACCACTGATAAGTCAAATATATCCACCCCTTCCTTTACAGACCCATAGCTCCAGCTCTTGTTCATATTCATATCATCTCTCACTAGACCCCACTAGCCTCCTCAAGGAGTTGCTTCCTTCATATCCTCTGGGCCATCCTTTATATTCTGCTAGAAGATTCTCTCTGACTTGTAAACTTTATTGTGCCAGTCTTCTGGTTATAACCCTTTACCTCTGACATAAGAGGCCCTTTACAGGCTGGCTTCACCAAATAATTGTCACTTGTCTCCCACCCTCATTCTTCACTCTGGTCTTACGATTTTCTTTTTCCCAAGTACACCATACCAGTGTTTATGAAACCCGAGTCATTGGCATATCAACTTTGTGATTACTGACATATTCATGTACCACTTGTATTATTTTTTGCATATTGTTTATTTTTAATTGACTGCATTTTTAATGAAAATAAAGTCATTTCAACTAAAACTTTGTATCAATGCTGCGAATGGAAAACTGCGATCAGTTGCCATTATTCACATAAAACTGTAAGAGTAAATATAATTTAAAAAGAAACAAAGTTATTAAGTTCTAATAAGCTGCTGTTGCCTTCTAAACTCTCTGACCTGTAAGACTATTCTCTGTTTGACAAAAAGGGAGAGCTGTAAGTGGTAAAGAGTTGAAAATATATTTGAGAAACACAGAAAGATTTATTCCCTGAGTTAGCCAGGATTGAGGGGGAGTTGATGGGGAAATTACTTCCACTATTTTATTCAGTATTATTTAATGCTTGGCCCTAAAATCATCTTGGATACAACATTCAGTCACCCACATATCTTAGGAAACACAATATTGTGCTTGCGATATATTCCTGCCCTTCTGCAGATCATTCTGTTTTAACGGAACTCCCTTCTCCATTTATCCTCTCAACAAACTCCCTATACCCTCTGGGAATCCTTCCATGACACATTTCCAGCTTTCCCAGGTATTCAGTGCTCCTCTTTTGCTATCATATAGCATTCTTCAACACAGTATTTTCCATCCTTCTTATAGCTTGTAGTTAACTGGAATTCCTCCCTCAGTAGACAAAACAGTTTTTAAGGGCAGGGAAATTATCTTATTTGTGTTTATCCAGTGCTTAAGCCAGTGCCTCGGACATGGCCGATGCTAAATGTCTAGAAACACATCGCTGGTAGTTAGATACTTAGGATACTTACACAGATTGGCAAGCACATGAGAAATCTGGGTGATGACAGGCATTTGTAAAGTCAAGATCAAGAAAAAAAATAATAACCTGTAAGCTGCTAAAACAAGATCAGAAATGCATGAGTATAAGTAAACTTGATCATAGTCATGGTCAAAAACATTAGAGGTCAGAGTTCAAGGAATGGAAACTCCATGGCTTAACCTAGATTTTGTGGTGAGTATATGGGCATCACATGTACCTTCTGCACTTAGTCTTGGCTCCCTCTCCACCCAAGAACCTGAGCTTAAAAGCAACCCTTCATCTCTACCCCTCTTTCTTCCCTTCCACTTCTTTGCAAGGTCCTGAAAATAAAAACTTTTGATTGTGCTATGTTCTCTAGGGCAGTCTTACAAAGAAGATTTCTACATTGAACATTGCACTAAATCCAACCCAGGTCCCCAAGCCTTTGAAAAGGTACAAGGAGAACCTTGTATATAACAAACCCACAACAAGTTTCCGAATGTACAGGTTAAGACATATGAAATCAACTTGCTCTAAAAGTCAGTGAAATATATCATTGTCATCCCTACTAGAAGTCCAAGAGATTCAGAATAATCCGCTTGAATGATTATAATTCTTTCCTTGAATTCACAACTTAGGTATGTAAAATAATTGAGCTTGCCCACAATCACCCAGACCTGAAAAGAAGAAATTGTTAGACCATGTGGCTATTCATACTTTAAAGCCTTGAAGAAAAGGTTAAGAGTAATGACTTCCTGCTTTTTTTCTTGCCTATATCCATATGTCCACATTCAATTTTGGAAGCTGACAAACACCATGTAGCTTTCCCTAAAAATCTGCCTACCTCATGTAAAAGGAAAATACAGTGTAAAGAGCATGAGCACTGAAACCAGTGAGATCTGGGTTTGAGTCTTTCCTCTTTCACTAGGGCAGTTTGGGACAAATGAATAACCCCCACTCCCAGCCTGAGATTCACTATGGGGGATTCCATGAGACAATTATTGTACGCAAGATTTAGCACAGCACGATGCCATACGGTAGGGCTCAATAAATATTACATCTTCATCTGGTGGCAAATGTCTTGTGGTAGCATGTCTGGCAGAGAGAAGGGAACAGACAGGTTTTCCAAACTCAGCTGCCTAGCTAACTTTGGTAAGTCTTGCTTTGCCTGTGAAGAGCTCCCCTGGGGAAACCTGTCAAGGGTGTGTATCATCAGAAAGCTGTGTTCTAGCCTCTGTTGCCAGGAGGGAGGCCCCCTTTGCTCCTTCAGCTACACCAAAGCTAAGGGGACAGACTTACTCTGAACTGAACCCAGTAGAACAGATGTTTCATCTTCCCTGAGAAGAAAACAATTTTACAAATTCAGAAATGGAAACGATACTTCACTCTATCCAATTAGCAGGAGCTAATTTAGATTTCAAGGTCATTGTGTACGGTGTCCTCCTCCTGCCCAGGCCCAGCACGTTGGCTCCACCCTCTCTCACCTCTGTGGTGCAGCCTCTGTGCACACACTGTAAACAGTCGCAATTTCCACTTTAGGACTTGGTCTCTTGGTGAAGTGCTGCAGTCCCCACTTTTAGGAAATTGGTGCTTGGCAAATGATGAAAAGTTTCACAGATAATGAAGGTTATGGCACAGTTTTCTCCTGCCTTATGGCTTAATTTAATTAGATAGCCTGTAATAGCTCTGTAGCAGAACTGTGCAGTGGAATGGGCTCCAATTTGCTCATCAGCAACTGCAGGAGCAGAGCAACCATGAGATGCGCTCGATGACTCATCAGTTGATGGAAAATGCAGTGAAAGCCTTGCTTTTCTTCAACAGGATCAGGCAAGGTGACTGAGAAAGGTTTCCTGGGAATAGACACCTGGTAACGCTGCATCTACAAGATCATTTAAAAATATGCTTACAGTCAAGCAATCAGCAAAACCACTATCTGACCTTGAAATCATTCTGTGGCCGTTGGACCTTGAAGACACTGCTGGAGGCAGCTGAATCCGACTGTCCGGGACTTTGATCAACTGTGTCTGCCCCCCACAGTGTGACCCCGACCTTCCATAGCAACAACTTTTCTAGGGCATGAGGCCCACACTGAGAAGTCAGGAGACCAGCATGCTTTTTCTTATACTGGCAGATGTTGGGTTACCTCATGCTTTTGCAAGATTTCAGATGTGCACAAATTCTGAGACTTAGTACCCTTACTAGGAACACTAAGCTTCATAGATTTTGTTTTTCAAACATTAAAAAAAATCACCAAAAAACTGAAGCCCTGAAGTGACAGGATATGTTTGGCAGTTATGTTCAGACTGGATAAAAAGGCATCCCTTTGGGGGCATAGCTTTTTTCTGGTTCCATCTGACTTACTATCTTCAGAAGGAGAAGATGGAGAGATAACTGTTTGGGTGGGGCTATGTGATAGAGATTTTCTATTAAGATGGAATGAAGAAAGCTTTAGACAAGTGACAAATGACTTCCCAAGAGACTACATGTAAGCAGTTATCCCAAATGTGAACAGGACTGCAATCTAAGATGCAAGTGCTAGAGATGGGCTGAGACAATGTCCACTCGTGCTCAGTTGGCACAGCCTTATCCTCCTCACAAGGTTGCAAAGAGCCACTCTCTGTTTCCATTCATAGCCATGGCCACACTGTCTACCCATTAGATGGCTGAGAGTTAATCTTCAACACTTTCCTACAAGCCCTTCCAAAGATGATTCCCGAAGAAGATTCATTCAAACATCATTCCTTTACTCAAAGCTCATTTTTTCATTCAACAAATATGTACTGATTATGAATAAAATGACACTTGGGTAAGAGTTGGTGATGCAAAGTAAAATAAAATGTATTTCATTTAAACTTATCTAATACTTCTAAGAGAACATATTCTAGTTCTGCAGACTGGCATGTAAACAACTGCAGTGTGAACAGTTGAGGTGGTTGTGTTTTAATGAAAAAGTAAACAAACAAACAAACAAACAAAAAACCTTGCAGAACTTAGAATCTTTCTTCCTATTTTTATTGCCAACTCTGTACCACAAGTGCTATGTGAACCTTGGGGCCTTGTTTATTTACTGATGAGTCGAACAGACCAGACATGGTAGTTTTCACCTGTAATGCCAGTGCTGTGGGAGAATTACTTGAGGGTAGGAGTTTGAAGTCAGCCCGGGCAACATAGTGAAATCCATCTCTACAGAAAATTAAAAAATTACCTAGGCATGATGGTGTGCTCCTGTAGTCCCAGCTACTTGGGAGGCTAAGCCAGGAGGATTCCTTGAGCTCAGCAATTAGAGGCTGCAGAGAGCTATAATCTTATTACTGTACCTCAGACTGGACAACAGAGTGAGAACCTGACTCTAAAAAATAAAATAAAATAGTTGAATAATCTTAAAAGGACATTGTTAGGGCTGCCATATATATATACACACACACACATATATATATCTAATATATCATACAATCATTTGGCACAAAGCAATTGCTCAGTAATAGTTTTCATGGAAAGTTAAAGATACAGTGATAATATCATGAAGTGCTCCAAGAGCATAGAAGAGATAACTACTCTCTGAAGGTTGTAGTTTAGCAAGATTAGAAAAGAATTGTTGTTCACTCAACAAAGAATAAGGTAAAGGTAATTACTGGTAATCATTTTTCATGAGAAAATGCCCAGAGACATGGAAGAGTGGTGTCTTTTCAAGTTGGATTGGAAGATGCAAATAGTAGGTAAATTCAAATACAAGGCTGGTGTGACTAGCTGGTACTAGATTTTGGAGTAAGGCCATTGTGTCCTCACTGGAGGCAATTAATAAGGAGGGTGACATATTCAGAAAAGGGATTTCTAAATTTAATTCTGAAGACTAGGGCATTAAGGCAATGGAGTGGACAGAGAGGAAGGAAATGAGAGATGGCGAGAATTTAGGAGGTGAAGGTAATGTTGTAGATGAATGATGACCTGAATTTAATATGGATTCATGGCAGGGAAGATAGAGACAAGAAAATGGAGTGGGGGCAGAATTTATGAGGTGAAATTCCTGATGTCTAAGTGGACACGTGGTGTGAAGTGGGAGAGAATCCAAAGATGCCATTGAGCTTGGGCTTTGGAAAGGTTGCCAACACCTGTTCTAAGAAGTTTGACAAAACACTCTTCACACCCTACTAGAGGTCCAAGAGGTAGGAACTGAGATCAGCCTGACACTCTACTTATCTGTGAAGTCAGATCCTGATTGTAGCCTTGGGCCATTCATTCTCTACTAGGCTGGGATTTGCCGGGCTATCCTTACCTAATCTTTACAGCGATACTATGAGACAGATATTATTTTTATTTTCATTCCATAAATGAGAAAACTGAGGGTCTTCTATGTTAGGAATCTTGCCTAAAGTCATACATCCTGCAAATGTTGGAGCTGGAAATCAACCAAGATTTGCTTGACATCAAGTCCCTATACTTAACTATTTTCCATTATATCTGATCCTCTTTTAGAGATGTGTGCCTCTTAGGGCTCACACTGGCAAGTTGTTTAAGAGAATAACCTCTTCGAATGAAGACCATCTGTCTCCAAGTAATAGATTATTTTCCTTGGTGTAAGATGGGAGAGCAAGTTCTGACGGAAGTCAGATTCTCTCCTTCTCAAATTATTTATTACAGAAACAACATTTGACTAAGCCAGGCATGAAACACACACCCTCCTCCATATCTGTATTCATTCTTTTAATCACTCTGGTAGTATCCCACTAACTCTTCCTGCTTTTCTGGCACTGTGCTAGGCTCTGTGTCTGTTGTTGAAGATGTCTAAGATGCTTCTGGAAATCTCCCCTACTGTCCTTTATTTTATCGTCTTCCATAAAGAAAATGTTACCTTCTTGGCCTTCTGAGAGTTCACAGAGGAATACATGCTCCCTTCTGTCTCTCATTTCTGAAATTGTAGGAAATGCTGCAGATCATTTTTAACTTAACATTTCAAAGAACTGTGTTGCTATCTGTCCCACCCAACAGTTTTAATCTCAATTCAGCCTTCACAGGAAGTGGCACACTTACATCAGGAAAGGCTAGGCTGACCTACCTGTGGGTTAGGTTACCTCAGATGTGACTGTTCTATCTATGGAACCTGTTGGTTTGTGGCATGTTTGATTTGTGGAACATGTGTTTGATTTGTGGAACAGGATAAGTCTGATCCCATGAAGGAAAACCACAGATCTCAAAGTTGAAGATCAGAGGGCAGCTTGATATTCCTTTTCTATAAATTGATACCATTTCTTCTTAAAGTTTGGATCACCACTTTTTTCTTAGGCTTTCAAGTTATCTCCTACAGTATGCACCACATCATACTATACTTACATTTATGGCTGACTTCCAGCCATGTGAGTTTGTATATGTTAGGGATTATGCTGGATTCACCATTAGCCCTAATGCTTAGTACAGTGCTTGGAACTTAGAAGGATCTTGATAAATATTGTTCAGAGCTACTGCTCTAGTTATAGCTGTCAACAAGAACAATCATAAACTGCACTGAGGAAAGCAATCTAATTCATTCTAGATTCTTCTCTGCATTACCCTCACTCAAGATGAATAGTAAAAGAATATGTTTTTGGGGGGGTGAGGTGAAGAGTTTTCTAAAAAAGATGGATTATAATATTATAATATTTTTTATTTTATTACATATTTAATGTATCATAAAAGAAAAACATCTTGCCAAAGGAAGAGTAGAAAAAACAATCACTGGTCCTTTCAATTCATGAAATAGAGAATCTCAATTTAGCTGTAAAAGAGATTCAATCCTGCCTGGGCATGTCTGTAAAATTGGTGGGAGCAGCTGCCAGAAGCCTGTTTGCATATGGATGGAGGATCCTCTTGGGAAAGTTCTCATTCTGAAGGAAGAAGTTGCCTGGCAACAAGAGTTTGACCCATGGAGACAGCATTACCCAACAGAGGAGGAAGGAAGCCCAAGTACAGTGTGGTGTCTGTCACCTAGATCTAGTTCTGTCTCCCAAAAGGATGACATGAATTTATACCTATGTGATATGGAGAGTGGGGAGTATGACTATACAAGGTAGGGAAAAATAAACTTGCTTTGTTAACATCTTTTTAAAACATTGGAGTACAATGCAGTGCTTCCGGATCTACTTGATAGACTTTAGCTGCAACTGAAACACCATGGATTTGGTCAGGGTCAATCACAGAGACAATGGCTCTTGCCGGGAAAGAAGTCTTTTTATTTGGGTGATATCAGTCAAGAAGAATGGGTGATTTATTCTCAAATAGCCCCATCCCTCTGAAATCAAAAGTTTATGTAGTGGGCAGGAATGTAGACAACAGGAATTAGGGAGGGGTCTGGCATTTCATTGTTTGGAAGCTGTGATCTGGTGAGTTTCAGTACTTTGTTACTATAAGCCCAAATGTTGGTTTATCTTAGTTAAAGATAAATATAAGTTTCAAGCTTTAAGACCAGGAGGGTAACCATTAACTTTATGGGGAAGTTGAGCTGATTTCAAAACCTAAATAGAAGAGAGATATCCTCTTCTTTTTTAAAAATTAAAAATCAGTTTGGGTATGGTAATGTCACCAAAAAGCATTCATGACAATTCATGGCAGCTCAGCAATGGTACCAGGAGGAAGACTCTGAAACCCAGTGGAGACCAGTGACTGGACATAAAATAGTGGTACCAGAGGCAGATGCTGGTGCCAAGAAGGGAGCTGTCAAAGGATTCTAGAATCCTAGTGTAAGTATAATTGAAATAACAACCGCTACTGAATTCAATGAAATCATGAATATCTACTCCTGAATATTCGAAAACCAACATCCCACAGCCATGCTGGAAAAACTTTGATAGTTAACTTTTCTTTTCCAAACTAATTATTTTTTATTTCACATGGTGCTTTCTTTAAGTAAATTTTTTAACAAACTGAGGGATTCCACAATAATTCAAATACTTAATTCATATATATGTTTTCCCCAATTTAGTCCCATACATAGTTCAGTTAGCTTATAAAAATGCAAACACTGTGGCAAGATATAACAGATTCAGAACAAGTGAAACAACTAAAATACATTTAACCTCCATCTACTTTATTTAAACTTTAAATTAGGATTTCAACAATGACAATAGTGTAGATGCATGTTGCTTTTTGTTTTCATAGCTTCCTAGATCTTTCACTGTTCAGTATAGTGTTTATTACCACCCTACTACTGGGAGAAAGAGAAGCACTATAATCTTAATATAGAAGGCTGAAGTGCTAATGCTCAATGAGGGCAATGACTTCTCTAAGTCACACCAAAAATTTCTATCTTTTTTTAACACGCTTTTTTTCCTTCCTTTTCCTTTTTTTTTAAACCTCATCAAATAATACAGAGAAAGTGGTTTGTTGCACTAATTGATATGCCTCTTTGAGACTCAATGCATTGTACCCTATGAGACTGATAGAGCTAGCTCCACCACGACCCGAAGGGGCAATGACTGAGCAGCCCAAATCATGTATCAATAAGTGACCACATTGATTTCAGAAGCTTACTAAGTATGGGGAAAATAATAATAATGATGATAATAATAATAATAATAAAGTGCAAATTTCAGCCTGTTTTGAGTCCCAGTGTTGATTCAAAAGGGGTGGGATGGTTTCTTTTTCCTTTAAGCTTGGGTTTCCCATCTAAGTTGAATTACTTCCCACCTCCTAAGAGAAAACATTATGCATATTTTGAACAGACACCAGAACAATGCACTGTAGAGTGGATTCTTTTTACTGGTGTTACATATTTTATTATCAATCCTGGAATGCTAGACAGAAATAAAATAGGAATAGAATTAGATGGAAACTAGTGTCATCAAATTCCTTCAGTGTGACAGAGGATGGTGTACATTATCCTATTTTGTATACACAATTATAAGCTTTGCTACTTTATCTCTCCACAAGCTACTCCAAAAGTTGTTGACATCTATTATCTGATAATATCTGAATCATCAGTGACAACATGGAGCACTGTACAGGTGGTTTGCAGAAGCCCTTCAGCTGATGAGTGAGATTAATGTCTATCATCCACACCCGGTAATTTTGTTTTATTCATGTTCACATAGCATTTTATAATATAAATTATGTGTTCTACTAGTATTTTAAAATTTGGCTATAGCTGAAGTTCTCTGAATATAACTTTCTTTTTTTTTTTTTTTTTTTGAGTCGGAGTCTTTGTCGCCCAGGTGGGAGTGCAGTGGCACACTACTCATGGCCACTGCAGCCTCGACCTGCTGGGCTCAGGTGATCCTTCCACCTCAGTCCTCCAAGTAACTGGAATCACAAGTGCGTGCCACCAAGTCTGGTTAATTTTTTTGATTTATTGTAGGTCTCACCAAGTTGCCCAGCCTGGTCTCAAACCCTTGGGCTCAGGCAGTCCTCTCACCTTGGCCTCCCAAAGTGCTGGGATTACAGGCTTGAGCCATATTGTTTTTCTTATTCATATTCCTTTTTTTTTTTATTTAAGCCAAGCGTCTTGCTCTGTTACCCAAGCTGAAGTGCAGTGTGGCACAATCATAGTTTACTGCAACCTCAAACTCCTGGGCTCAAGGAATTCTCCTGAGTAGCTGGGACTACAGTATTGTGCCATCATGCCTGGCTCATTTTTAAATTTTTTCGTAGATTTGGGAGTCTCATTATATTCCTCAAACTGGTCTTGAACTGCTAATCTCAAGTGATCCTTTGGCCTCAGCTTTCCAAAGTGGTGGGATTAGAGGCGTGAGCTACCGTGCATAGCCAAAGTTGTTTTCCTAGAAGGAAAAAAAGGCCTCTATTAGAGAATTTAGCCTTCTAATAATTAGCTACTCTTAAAGATGCCTAATTGCCCCCACATTGCCATTTCCCCCCTCATTTCTCCCATGTCTCTTTCAACACATTATTACAACACAGATAACTGGTATGGGAGGAAGCCCACACTCAATTGTTCAATACATTTGTGAGACACATTAACACATTAACACATTAACTCCTTTAGCCTACGTAGGCTTCTATAAGATGTTCAGTGCCATCCTGATCAGATGTGTCCCTTTCCTGATGTGAGGTTGATGAATCTAGCTGGTGGACCTGGTAATTCCTGAGGAATTTTACACATGGTGACTAAAGGGAGAAAAATAGAAATGTAGAAAAATAGAAACAGAAAATTCTCACTATAAAAGCTTCACTATGTCCTAGAAAGATATTCACACACTCTAGATTTCCTAAGGAATTTCCCACATTAAATCCACTTATTTTGAAAAATATAATATATAATAATGTTTATTTTCATGTATATACCTCTGTGCTTGGGTATTTGTGCCCACATTTTGGGACGCACACCTTCACTGTTTTCTAGTTGAATGACTTTAGGCAAGTTACTCTATCTCTCTGAGCCTCAGTTTTCTTTTCTTTTTTTTAATTTTTAATTCTAAAGATGTGGGTTGCAATTCAGGATTAGGTATACAAGTAGTCATCATGCAGGTAAATTTGGGCCTTCGGTACTTACTTTGGTTTGAGATCAGCTACCCTCATTGATGTTATGTGCCCCTCCTCCACACCCCTGGCAGTTTTTGGCTACTGCCAATCCCCTTCTTGTTGTATCATGGTAAATTTTCAGGATCTGCTTATGAGTAAGAACATGGAGTACTCAGTTCTTTGTTTCTGTGATAAATCACTGAGTATGATAGATTCTAAATCCATCCAAGTTGCTGTGAAGGTCTATAATTTTGTTCTTTATGGCTATGTAATATTCCATTGTGTATATGCACCACATTTTTTTATACAGTCCAGTTTTGATAGGCAGCACTGTTGGTCCCATGTTTTTGCTATTGTAAATATGCGTGTACGGTATCTTTTTTGTTGAGTAATTTAAGGTCCTCTGGGTATGTTTCCAGAAGGGAGATTGCTGGATCATAGAAAAGGGCAATTTCTAGTTCAGGATTCACCACACTGTTTTCCATAGAGGCTGAACTAGTTGGCATTTCCACCAACAGTGTAGAAGCATTCACTTTTTCTGCATTCTTGCCAGCATCTGCTGTTTTTTGTTTTATGAATGATGACCATTCTTACTATAGTTAGGGGGTATCTCGATGTGGTTTTGATTTGCATTTCTCTGATGATTAGTGAGACTCAGCATTTTTTCATATATCTGTTGGCTGCTCAAATGTCTTCTTTCGAGAAGTATCTATTCATGTGTTTTGCTTACTTTTTAATGGGTCTGTTTTGTTTTGTTTTGTTTCTGACATGTTTGAGTTCCTTGTAGATCCTGGATATTAGGCCTTTGTCAGACATACAGTTGGCAAATATTTTTTTCCCAGTCTGTGGGCTGCCTCCCTGCTCTCTTGATGGTTTCTTTTGCTTCGAAGAAACTTTTCAGTTTGATGAGGTCCCACTTGTCTGTCTGAACTCTTATGGCCTGTACTTTTGAGATTTTGATCAGGAATTCGTTGTCTATTCCAATTTCCATATGGTTGTCTCCTGCATTTTCTAAGATTCTTAACATTTGGGGTTTTACATTTAGATCTTTGATACATTTGGAGTTGACTTTGTGTATGGTGACAAGTAGGAGCCCTGCTTTACTCTTCTGCAAGTGGTCAGTTTTCCCAGTACCATTTACTGAATAAGTTCCTCTCTCCCCAGTGGTTGTTAATGGAGGCTTTAGTGGAGTTGGTTGAGAAAGAGGTTTATTACTACAATGTCATATGGCTATTGTGAAGATCAGATGAGACTCAGATCCACCACATTACAGATATTTAGCAAGTTTACAAATTTGAAACTTTCTAGAAGGAACTTATCAGAAATACTTGCATTCATTGGGTGATGAGACTATGAGTGTGCAATGTGTATCCCAGGTCTTCCCAGCTTTCCAACGTACAAGACAATTAATTTATGTTAATAATAATAGCTGAAATGTATTGAGTGCTTAATATAAACCAAGCACCTTGCTAAACACTTCACATGGATTATCCCAGAGGTAAACCAGATTTTATTGGATTGTGTCCACAGCTCATTGGCTGGTTGAAATTCAGTGTTATCCAGAGATTTAATTCTCTCAACAATTTGGAAATTTTCCAAAATCCCAATAATTTGGGGTATATTTTCATGTCCTTAAACAAATTTTTTCCAACTTCCACTTGCCTATTTGAAAGCTCCTGGGTAATTCTTAAAGCTAGATCAATGACCAATAATTATTTTTTGGCTCTTAATGGGTGCTGCTTTCATTGAATCACCAACCCCTGATGGTTCTAGTTTTTGACACCCTGCTGCAGCCAAATTTGAGCCTGGGACTTAGCTCCTCCCACTATTACTCTTGACAATAAAATGCAATCAGAAATCTTCCATTGCTGCTGTGGAAGGGCCCAGAATTCCAGCAACACTAGTTATTGCTGCTGTTATGCAGTAGTTCAAGCCCCAGGTGTCCCAATAGGATATAGCTGCAGTTGAAAGGACCACTCCAAAATTCTGGTTTCAATCCCCATCTCAACACTCCTTCCTCTGTGTTATACCCAGGGAGCAAAATGTCTGGGCCCACAGTATCAATGTGGCACAGTTCTTTCAGCTCATGAACACATACCCACTCCATGCATGAACACAGGCAAATTCACACACACAAACATAGACATACATACCATGCATGAACACAGGTAAATGCAGACACACACACCATGCATACACATAGGCAAGTGCACACAGACAGATGAACATACACATATCATGCAAACACATTGGCAAATGCACCCACACAAACATACACATTCAACATGCACACAAACAGGCAAATGCACACATACATCATGCATTCACACAGACAAATGCACACCCATGGATGCACACACACTATGCATGCACACAGGCAAATGCACACGTATACTATGCATGCACACAGGCAAATACACAAACACATATACACCATGCATGCACACAAGCAAATGTACATACACACGTCTTGCATATACACAGGCAGATGCACACACACTCACACACACACACTATGCATATATACAGGCAGATGTGCACACAAACACACACCATGCACACACACAGGAAAATGTATACACACACATCATACATACACACCGGCAAATGCACACACACACACACACACACACATACCACATACTCTCCACGGACTTTTTGACACCCCACACATAGTTTCAGGAGAGGTGGGTTGAGACGTATTTGTGTTTGCCCTGTTCTTAATTCTAGGTTACTTAGTCCTCTAAATCCACATTGCCTTCAGGTCTTCTTGCTGTGTTCTATTCACCATTCCAATGACTCACTTCCTTTCAGGGCCTTCACTGCCTTTTTCAGTAACCAGTCCTTAGCAAGGCCTACATAGTCCATGAGATGTGATTTTTCTTCCTTTTAATTTGTGGACACAATTGGGATCGCTATCCTGTTCAATATTTTTCCAGAAGCGTCCTTAATCCTTATAAACAACAGGATGCAAATAGATACTTGTTGAGGTAAGGAGGAGGATGCACCCCAATTTCAATCACCAGCAGCACCAATGTCCCAAAGGCACACCTTTATGTTATGTAAAAGCCCACAGTGGGAACTTTTCACTTTTGAAGCACTAACCATTTAATAACTTTTTAAAATCGCTTCTGCAACTCTTATACTCTTATTATAGCTTATAGTTTAGGCCTGATTTTTTAAAAGTTTAACTTAGGCTAATTATATGAAGTTATGCAAATTCACACTCCCACTCATATGGATTGGAAAAAACCTCAACCCACTCCATTTCCACTGGACAGAAAACCCATTCCTCTGACATGTTTCACAATGATCTTATACTATCGATGAACTGATTAACTTCTGCAATGATTTGTTGGCCAGTTGCTATTGGCAAAAAAAAAAAAAGTCTTTTAAATAATTTATTAATTGTTTCAAAATCATTATTTTTCCACTTTATTAAAATATAACTTACATACAAGAAAATACACTCATTTTAAGAGCACACTTCAGTGAGTCTGGACAAATGTATGTACCTGTGTAATCATCTCCCAATCAAGATATATATCATGTCTGTCTCCCTCATCTTAGTCCATTCAGGTTGCTATAAGAAAATATCATAAACTAGGTTGCTTGTAAACAACAGAAATTTATTTCTCACAGTTCTGGAGGCTGAGAAGTCCAAAATTGGGACTGGCATGGTTGGGTACTGGTGAGAGCCATCTTTCGGGTTGCAGACAATTACTTTTCAGTGTCCTCACATGGCAGAAGGATCAAGGCAACTTTCTGGGATCTCTTTCATAAGGGCACTAATCACATTCACAAGGGCTCTGCCTTCATGACTTAATCACTACCCAAAGGCCCTACTTCTTAATACTATCACATTGGGGCACAAACATTCAGACCACAGCACCCACCCAATTCCCCTGCTCCCTTTTTGAAATCATTCCCTCCCCCTCACTCTAACACAGATATCCACTAATATGATTTTTCTTACTGTAGATTGATTTTGCCTATTGTAGAGAGTCATAGAACTGGAATCATAGATTATGTATCTTATGTATGGTGTCTTTAATTCAGCATGTTATTGATATTCATTCATGTGTTTGTGAATATCAATAGTTCTCCCTTTTATTGCTGAGTAGTGTGCCATTGTATGGTTATACTTCAATTTATTTATCCATTCATCTGTTGATGAAGTTTAGATTGTTTTCCACTTTTTGAAAGCTGCTATGAACATTTACATAAAAGTATTTTTGGACACAAGTTTGTGTTCTTTTGAATAAATATGTAAGTGTGAAATCTTAAGTCTTGTAGTAAGTCAATGCTTAACTTGATAAAGCCAAACTATTTTCCAAAGTGATTGTACAAGTTTATACTTACCTGCATTGCAGGAGAGTTCCAATTTTTTCTATTGGTATTGTCAGTTTAAGAAAATTATTCTAGAAGGTATGGTTTTAAACTGCCATTTCCCTAATGATTAACAGTATTGAGCATTTTTCCATATGTTTATCACTAATATTTCATAATTGAGAAAGTCTATTCAAATTTTTTGCCAATTTACAGGGTGGGAATATTTGGTTGTTTTTATTGAGTTGTAAGAGTTCTCTGTATATTGTAGATAGAAGTCCATTGTGATTATATGAAATAAAAAGTATGTATTTCCCTTAAAAAAAGTAATGACAACTTCATCACCTAAGGCTAATAGCAAAAATATTATATAGAACTAATTTATATTATATCTTATGTTTTCAAAAATCTATATATGGAAGACATGAATCTAGGCATCCTTAATGAGAGCCCCTGAGATAACACTATATTGTGGCAGTTCACGTTACTTATCTTTAAAGGAGTTTTTGAGAAGAGGACCTCTGAACTAGGTGACTTAATATTAGTGGAAGAACACAACTCTGTCACATAGTACCACTTCATAGGAGGTATCTTCAGAGCTCATTTAACTGCAATTACAGTGCAATCCAGAGTGCTTCCTTGGTCTTTGAGTGTTCTCATTGCATAGTGCCCAATTGGGTCATGGGAATATATGAATGGACAATATGGCGGGTGGCAAGGACAAGATGGGAGGAGTGTTCACAGTATCTCTTGCCCACAATTTCAGAGAATCCTTTAACCAGCCTTCCTTTTTCTCCTGTGTCATAGAGAACATTCTGTCATGACTTGTCAACTTTTGAAATTTTATAATACCTACCAGGACAATAAGTGAAGGAAAGAAATTTAGTAGTTAGAAAAGCTAGCTGAAGACAAACAGCTACTGAATTTAGTAGGAGAACAGTTATGACTTATGTGGGATATATAAAATCATCAAACATAGAAGCAGAGAGTAGAATGGTATTGCTAAGGGCTGGAGGTGAGGGGTACATGGGGAGTTGCTATTCAATGGGTATAAAGTTCCAGTTATACAAGATGATTGAATTCTGGAGACATGCTGTACAATATTGTGCCTATATTTAACACTTTACTGTATTGTATATTTAAAATATGTTAAGAAGGTGGATCTCATATTAAGTGTTCTTACCACAATAAAGACAGAAAGAGAGAGAAAAGGTATGAAAAGAAGAAAATAGTGAGACACACAAAGGGAGCTTTCCAAGTCTTCATTTGTGAGTTTATTTTTTTATTTTTTAAGTTTGGGATGGAAAAGGAGAGGGAATTTGGAGTCTCTGCCAGTATATACAAGAAAAAAGAAGTAAAATGGAAAAAAAATAGAATTATAAGACTTTTGTGAGTATACATTAACTATGATTCCTTTTTGGTATAACTAAAATAAAGGCTTACTTTGATTTTCTATTACTTTCTAATTCCAGAGTCGTGTTTCTTTGTATGCAATTATGATGTTACCGAATAGTGGTTTAGGTTTATACAGCTTATATGTGGACATCATGAGAGTGTGATCCTCTGGGAAGGTACATGCCTAGATTTCTTTTGTCTAAGAAGTTGAAAGGACATCAATGATGAGTTAAAGAAGAAATAATTTCCACTGTGGTAGTGACTCTCTGACTCCAGTTTGTTAGAATCAAATTAAACCCCAGGAGATGGTCATGAGGCTTATTATTGAAACCCCAGTCTCTCTTCTCAGGATTTCTTAACTGCTCCAAGGTTGAAGCACCTTCTACAGAGTTGTTATGTAAGGTTATTAGTGGAACAGTTTTTAGAAAGATGTCCTGCAAGTCAGCATGTTTGTATGAGACATATCAAGTCTGAGCCACCATATAATGAGAGAAATATCCAGAATAATTGGAGAGAATTAAGTTCTCCATCAATTAGGTAGATAGCTGGTTCTGTAGCATGAGCTGACTGTTGTTGCTATGGTTTGAATGTGTGCCCTAAAGTTCATGTGTTGGAAACTGAATGCCCAATGTAGCAGTGTTGGAAGGTGGAGCCTAATAAGAGATGATTAGGGAAGGAGGACTCTGTTTTCATGAATGGATTAATGTGGTTATTATGGGAGTGGGTTTCTTATTGTGAGAGTGAGTTATTACATAAGTAAAGCCCACTTTTGCTCTCTCACTCACACCCTCTCTTGCCTTTCCATCTTCCACCATCGGATGACAAAGCACAAAGGTCCTCACAAAATGCTGATGCCATGCCCTTGGACTTCCCAACATCCAGAACTATAAGCCAAGTAAGTCTCTATTGTTTATAAATTACCCAATCTGTGGCATGCTGTTATAGCAACACAAAACAGACTAAGACACTCGGGGACAGTACATATTGATTATGAGTGGACTTCTCTTACCAACAGAGAACAGAACAGCAGGAAGAAGCAGTCCCTGGTTTAGAATGTATATCAGATACTATTAGGTTTTGACCAATGCCTCTCCAATCTCTCTTTCTAGCTCTCTGGTTTCATACTGCAGCCTCTGCTGCTAATGGTTAATAGCTAATGGCATGTATTTGTGTCTTCCAGAGAATTGCTCTGTGGGAGTTTGCTTTCAGATTCCCTCTTCACTTTGTGTTGGTTCATAGCCAATGACTAAATGACAAAGGAGTAAAAGAACAAAGCTACTTTACCTTGAGATGGAATGATAACCTATGAGGTTGAATTTATGCTAGAGTTCTTTATGAGAGCAGGTTAAACCTGGGGCTTCAAGATCACACCTTGTGTGGTTTCTTCCTTCCTTACTAATTTTTTCTGGAAGCTTTTCCTTAATACATTACTGCACCTAAATCTTTGGCTCAGCATCTCCTTCTCGGACAACACAACTATAACAGATGGTAAGTGATTTGAAAAGAGAGAGCAGTCAGGCTCAGTAGCTCAGCCTGTAATCCCGCACCTTTGGGAGGCTGAAGTGAGCGGATTGCCTGAGCCCGCGGGTTCAAGACACTCCTGGGCAACTTGGCGAGACCTTATCTCTACAAGAAATCCAAAAAACTAGCTGGGCGTGGTAGCGCGTGCCTGTAGTTCCAGCTACTTGGAAGGCTGAGGCAGAAGGATTGCCAGAGCCCTGCAAGTCGAAGCTGCGGTGGCCGGGAGCGGCCTCTGCACTCCAGTCTGGATGACAGAGTGAGACTCCAACTCAAAAAAAAAAAAAAAAAAAAAAGAGGCAGCACAAATTATGACCTATTGGTTGTTCCAATACTATTCTTGTATTGGTATCTCATGGTCAGTATATGTGTGAATCTGTAGCCATTTAGAAAGGTGAATTTTCAAGGTT
This sequence comes from Carlito syrichta, assembly GCF_000164805.1. Lineage (NCBI taxonomy): Eukaryota > Metazoa > Chordata > Mammalia > Primates > Tarsiidae > Carlito > Carlito syrichta. The sequence goes on from NW_007245737.1 coordinate 617,152, forward strand.
TTCATGAGGACTCTTTCTAAGTGAAATGCCAAATGGCCCACAATTAACCTTATTCTGCTATGTAAGCACAGTTACTCACTAACATAACAGTCTACTGTTTAGATTTTTGAAAGCAGAGATTATGCATCATGTGATTTAAGAGAGTCTGGCTTTATCTGAGACTGAGCCAAAATGACAAAATTTATTATATCCTAGGATTACAAAAAAAGAAAGTGTAGAAACACATAGAAGATACAATGCTTGAAACCGAGATGTTAGTTCTCATTCTACCATTTTGCAGAAAACATGTAATTTCTCAATGTTTTACTTCTAATATCTTAAAAAATAAGAATTAGTATACGTCTCTACCTTTCCTAGAGAACAATAGTTAGAATAAAATAGTATGTAGAAAAATCTATTGTAAAATTGTAATACTAATAAAATTTGAAGGAATACCAATTACTCATTATTTCTTCTTGTTAGGAATTAAATCATATTGAGTTTCACAAGCACACTAATCTATTACCTTTTTATAATGAATTCAGTGATAACAATGAGAAATATATGATTGCTATTGTTTTGAGAGGGAGGAGGGTAAGTCAGAACAGTAGTTTTACTACTGAAATCTTGTATTAAAACATAAGTTTACAGTCAGGCTCAGTGGCTCAGCCTGTAATCCCACACCTTTGGGAGTCTGAGGTGAGTGGATTGCCTGAGCCCGCGGGGTTCAAGACCCACCTGGGCAACTTGGCGAGACCTCATCTCTACAATAAATCAAAAAATTAGCCGGGCATGGTAGCGCGCGCCTGTAGTTTCAGCTACTCGGAAGGCTGAGGCGGAAGCATCGCCGGAGCCCAGCAGGTCGAGGCTGCGGTGGCCGGGAGCGGCCACTGCACTCCAGTCTGGGCAACAGAGTGAGACTCCAACTCAAAACAACAAAAAAAAAAAATGTAAGTTTACAAACAGTGTTTTTACTCCTGAGAAATAGTGGAATAATTACTAGATTTATTTATATCAAGAATCCTAAATTATCTGTGTTGTGTTCTGAAAAACAAATATTATTTAAGTATAAGAATAAAAAGCAAATACAAGCTTCCTTATTATTCAGTCTAGTAAATTGGTACCATCTTCCTGCATCTAGTAATTTTGTTAAACCAACAAAGAGACGGTTTCAACTGGGGAAAAAAAATACTGTTTTCATCCTAATATATGGAAAAATACAAGCAGAGAATTGAAGGACATCAATTATTAATTTTGAGAATTTACCTGTATGACAGGAAACATGTGGAAAAAAGACTCAATTCTATTAAAATATAATTGCTATTGTAAACATCTTTCCTACATGTCTAGCAAATGAAGAATGATACCAGGAAATACTATAAATTCATTTACCTACATATATGCAAAGAATTTTAAAGAGACAGGAAAATGATACAAAAATATTCAAATTTTAATATAATATAGTGAATATTTCAATATTAAAAATGCATATGTTACATATTCCCAATCTTATATACCTGCATAGAAAAATGTGGCAATATGATACTTCAGAACAAGCATAATGGGTATTCCTGGATGGTATAATTTTAGGTAGTATTTATTTTCCCCTATATGCTTTTATGTATTTTTCAAATTTTCTACAATAGATAAGCATCCATTCATATGAGAAAAATCCAGTCCTGTTGGAAAGTGTTTAGTTGAGTTTGATGCTTGAGTGAAATCTGGGAAAGACTATTTCTCTTACCATTTTTTGTTAGTCTGTATTCTTACTGTTAAAGTCTAAAATCAGTGAGATTAGAGATTTTCTTCTCTTTCTGATTCATCCCTGTGATGCTAATGATTGGCATGTGGCAGGCAGTTGACAGATAGATGTTATATGAATGAATATGCAAAAGTAATGATTAGGAGTAAGAGTGAGCTACCAAATTGAAGAAGCAACATGAGCACATAAATAAAATTGGTAAAGATCAATGTGGAAATTAAAAACTACAGGTAATTCAGCATAACAGGTTTAGGGGAGTAGAGGGCAGAGCTGGGAAATGCTATCTAGTCCTTTGTATCTCATTATCACTATGGCATCCTATGAAGAGTTTATTATTATTTCTTCATTTTCTAGATGAAAATGAAACTCCGTAAACTTACGTGAGTTGCTCAAAGTTGCAACGTTGTAAGTAGAGTTAAGATATGAATCCAGAACTACCCTGCCTTCAAGAAGCCTTCTTGTTCCCCTGCACTGCAGAGGTAGAGGCCCTCTGCAGAGGTCTAAATAGACTCTTGAAGATTACAGAACGCTACCGAGTTTTGAGAAGAGGATCCATGAGATGTGCAGGGCATGGAGATGGGCAAAGTGGCAAATCACCTTTCATATCTCTTTTCCCCAATATATTATAATGATACTTTTATAATAACTGAAACACCCACATTCCTCACACCTTTGGGGTAAGGTACAGAATAGCTTTGATAAAATGCCTTCGTTACCTGGGCAGGATACCCTTCAGTATAAAAAATTTTTCAGTATGAATTATCAGAGGGTAACCTCCTAAAGGAATCGTACACATTTTTTTAAATTCAGGCATCCTTTATGGAACATCTACTCTGTGACTGTCACTGTCTAGACACTTGATATATACATTATGAACAAAATAGATGCTATGCTATGTCTGCCTTTTTTAGTATCACCGCCTAGAAACAGAAGTGATCATTTTTGTTGCAGGTGGAAGAAGGTAAACTAAAAAGGTTAAAAGGGTAACATCATGCAGCAAACAGAGTCCCGTTAGGGAAGAAAAGTCACGATGGAAGCCAAAACCTGAGGGAGGTTGCACGAGAGAGTGGAATTTCAAACAGGAAACTTAAAGGCCCAAGTTTTTGCAGATGGTCTCCATCTCTAAAACCACAAGACAACATCGTGTTTTCTCTCCAGATAACCTCAGCCTGGAGAAGGATTAACACAGTAGAACTTCAGCATGAATCTTGCTTGCATGAAAAAAATGAGCTTTGAATCATTAACGAGGCAATTGCTGCTACATACTAATGATATCATTTCGTGGTCCTGGTCTTTTTTACATTAATGTACCCCATGGTGTGGGTTGAATGATATAAAAATGATCACAGGCTTTGAGAATATTCCTGGGTTTGATTATTTTATGTCATGCACCACTTGTTTAGATTGTGAATTGACAAACCTATGTTATTCCCTAAATTTTAAGATTGAAAACCTTACTCCTTTCTTTGATACCAAAATGAAGACTAAACAATGGCCATTAGTGTGATTTACTACACGAACACCAGGTCCCCCAAACTACCACTCATCCTTCCTTATGATTGAAAGATTAGGTCTCCAGTACTATGAATAATTTATTCTAGAATCAATGTCATTCATCTCAGCTTGTAACACCCTGCTCTGCGTACCTTAGATTTAATAAATATTTATTTAAATGTACCAATTGTTCATATATTTTGACCTATTTGGGGGAATCTATATTAACACTATAATTCTAAATATGATAAAAGTCACAAAATTATACCAAAGGATATTGACTATATCTTAAGATGTAAGAAAACTAAAGTGTCTTTTCTACACACTACTAAACACTTCTGACACCAAAGTATCACCCAAGTGTGCAATGAGAGACAGGAAAAAACAAATTGCTTTTTTCTACTCTCTTGCACAGTCACTCATATAACACAGAATGCTTCTGTGACCAGATGTGGGGGGGGGTTTCTCCACACACCAACCAAGTGTCATATAATTCCATTTAATTCTAACATTGTCTACCTAAAAATAGCATCAGATACCACAGATTAAGGGCTCAGTCCTGGAGGACTGCCCCTGCTAGTTGCAAGTAGTAGGTTGTTTCCTAGACTTCTTACCAACTGGCTATTAATCAGGGCTTCCACTACACACACCTTGATTTCCATTAATTTGCTAGGGTAGCTCATAGAACTCAGGGAAACACTTTACTTATATTAGCCCTCATAGAAAGGATATTACAAAGAGATACAGAGGAACACAGATGAAGAACTGGATAGGGTGAGGTATGGGGGAAGAACAATGGAGTTTCCATGCCCTCTTCGTGGGCACCAACCTCCGGGCATCTCCACATGTTTAGCTATCTAGAAGCTCACAGAACCTAGTCCTTTTGGGTTTTTATGGAGGCTTCATAACGTCGGCAAAATTCACTATTTTATTGTTGTTGTTGTTGTTGTTATTGTTTGAGTTGGAGTCATTTCGTCGCCTAGGCTGGAGTACAGTGGCACGCTCACAGCCTCCCCAGCGTCGACCTGCTGGGCTCCGGCGATCCTTCTGCCTCAGCTTTACAAGTAGCCGGAACTACAGGTGCATGCTACCACACTCGGCTAATTTTTGATTTATTGTGGAGACTAGGTCTCGCCAAATTGCCCTGGCTGGTCTCAAACCGTCGTGCTCAGGTAACCCCCTCGCCTTGGCCTCCCAATGTGCTGAGCCACATTACAGGCTGAGCCACCGAGCCCGGCTACCTCCTTCCTTTCTGGAGGTCAGGGGATGAGATTGAAAGTCCCAACCCTCCAATTATACATTGGTCTTTCCAGTGCTCGTCCACATCTTGAAGGTATTTATGGGCAGCCAGATACCAGACACCTTATTGCATACAAAAGACACTCCTCATTCAGGAGATTCTAAAAAGTTGTGCGTTAAGAACTGGAAATGAAGATCAAATACATAAGTTCAAATACCTATTTCACAATGTCATATGACAGTTTTATGTATGGTGTAAAAAATGAAAATAATCTAAATATATAAATATACTAACATAAATTATTAAAGTATAGAGCCTTCAAATAATGAAATAATATACAACTATATAGTTTTTTGTAATAATAGATGTCAATGCCAAAGCATTATGAGAAAAACCTGGAGACAAATTGTATAAACATCATTATTAAAATTTTATAAAACATATGCAGAAAAAAATCCAGAAAAATACTCTGAAAGTAGTATTGTGTGTGTGTGTGTGTGTGTGTGTGTGTGTGTGTGTGTGTAATGACACTAGGAGTGGTATTTTTTCTTTCTTTGAGATGTGTTTTTCTTAATTAGCAACATTATTTTTGAAAAAATTTACCTATCTAATAATAATATGCTTATCTGAGGGAAAATTATGCAAATTCCTCTGAAAGTCTGTTGTTGCTGTGATGCTCAACTACCTGGTAGAATTTTTAAGAGATGGCTAATTATTTTTCCTATCTCAAAAATGTTTCAAACATGGGTCATTCTATGGGACACTGGAAATTCCCTACACCACACTGACAGGTTGACTATTGATATTTCCTGGCACTTCAAATGATGTTAGAAAGTGGATTGGGTACAGAATTAAGGGAAAATGCTTATGTAGAGATCACATCAAAAGCACTTGACTCCCTAGAAAGGGCTTCAGGATCACAGAACATATGATCCTGCTTTTTTTTAGACAGCTAGTTAGTGGCAGAATAATGCTCTTTCCTAATGCCTAGTTCAGTTCAGCACATTAGACTGAATCCTACAAAATTGCCATACTTGTAGATCAGAATGATAGAATAACATTAATTTCATTTAATTCCACCTAATAATCTTGCCCATCTTGATGCAATTTTTCAGGGATCTAGAAAAATAAATGCATCTTTACAAAAATGAACAAAAAATCAAATGTATATCCTTACTGATGCCTGGATTTTTTTAAAGAGAAAAACCTTCCAACATAATTAGTGCTCTGATTCCAAAATCAGAGCTATTGTTTAAAAAGATAATATTCCAAGTAAAAGTGAAACATGTATTTATAATTTCTAAATGACTAAATCCTTTCCTAAAAGTCAGACTAGCCGGGCTCGGTGGCTCAGCCTGTAATCCCGCGCCTTTGGGAGGCTGAGGTGAGTGAATTGCCTGAGCCCGCGGGTTCAAGACCCGCCTGGGCAGCGAGACCTCATCTCTACAATAAATTAAAAAATTAGCTAGGCGTGGTAGCGCACGCCTGTAGTTCCAGCTACTTGGAAGGCTGAGGTGGAAGGATCGCCGGAGCCCAGCAGGTCGAGGCTATGGTGGCCGGGAGCGGCCACTGCACCAGTCTGGGTGACAGAGTGAGACCCCAACTCAAAAAAAAAAAGTCAGACTAGGCAGAAGAGTACTGAGTTCCCTGAAAGTATGGAGAAAAAGCATAAAAGGAAGTATCTATTCTGTAACTATTGCTTGATACTAAGCTAGTCATTTCCATAATTATCATTATATTTAATTCCCAAACACCATTTTGAGCTTAATATCATTGTACTTTTTCTAATTAATAAACTGAGATAGAGAGAGGTCAATTAAATTGCCCACAGTGATAGTGACATAACTGAATGCCCCACATCATAATTTTTATACTATACCTGGCTGCATCTATAAGACTGTTGTACAGATTTACAATACTTTTGCTAATCTAAAAAAATGTATTCTTTTGTGTATTAACCAGGGTTAGTCCCAAATTTGAGAGTAGTAAAAGATACCTAGTTTGAAGTCTTGTCAAATCTTGGGAAATTAGTCATAATGCAACAAGCTATAAGAGTTTTATTTTATTTCTTGCTTCCAATTTTAGCCTCTCCTCCTCTGCACATGAATTTCACTTTTTAAAAGTACATATGAGAGAGATTCACTTCTAGCCTGATGTAGTGAGGAGGCTGATAAATCCTTTTCCCCCAAAGTATAAAGCTGGATAAAACTGCCAAAAACAACTATTTGAGCACTGCAGAAATTGACCAAAGGCTTACAAAAAAAAAAACCAAGAAGCATTTATTCACGAAAGTCACTGAAGTTCAAATTGAATCAGCATGAGTCAGTGATGTCTTTATCTAGGCAATTTCCACCTCTCTTCTCTCCAGCTCTGTGAGCATGGCAGATAAACCAGATAATGGCAGGTGAGCCAGGGCATAGCAGACCATGAAGACCAGAAGTTTTGCTCCTGGTGCCAGAGGAGGCTCACTTTATTTGAGTGTTGTTAAAGTTACTCTTAATCACCTTAAAAAATAGAAGATTTATACATCAAAAATTTTAACGCCTCTATTGAGTTTATAAAGTATGTGGATGTTAATAATAACATGTTAGTGATAATGGGAGTACCAAAAAGTGTATACACATTTTGTTTTTGTTTTTTGAGTTGGAGTCTCACTCCATTGCCCAGGCTGGAGTGCAGTGGCACACTCACGACCACCCCAGCGTTGACCTGCTGGGCTCCAGTGATCCATCTGCCTCAGCCTTCCAAGTAGCCAGAACTACAGGTGCTCTATACACATTTTAAGAGATACTAAGAGATGTTCATCATAACCCGAAGTGTCCGGATGCTGATAGTAACCACTTTGAGCACCTCTTCCAATTGCAGAAATCAAGCATGACTTATATTCATCTTATTGAGTATTACAATTTCAGTAAAGTTTTTTCCTTTCTTCGAATGTGTATACATTTTTTGGCAGCCTCTGTATATGTGATAATAATAGCATGAAAGAGGAAAAGACAAATATGCTTTGTAGTAGAGTTTCTACTGAATTAAGTTAGTATAATATTGAAATAGACTGCAATAATTTAAGAGGTATATTATAAACCCTAGATCAGTCACTATTCAAAAACCTCAAAAAAAAAAATAGTAAAAAAATCAACAGGGAAATTATATACTAAAAATATTTACTTAACACAAACTAGGTTATAAAGGAGGAACAGAGAAATACAAAATACATGAGACAAACTGAAAAAATAGCAAAATGGCAGTCACAAGTGCAACCACACCAACAGTTACATTAAATATGAATGGACTAAGTACTCCACTGAAAAAGTCAACTGCCAGACTACAAAAAGGCAAGATCTAAGGTTATGCTACCTGTAACAAATGGACCTTAAATTCAAATTAACAAATAGGTTAGAAGTAAATAAACGGGGAAAGATATGCCACACACACAGTAGCCAAATCGCAAGGCAAAACAATTTTGAAAAAGAAGAACAAATTAGAGGACTTATACCACATCATTTTAAAGACTACTATAAATATAGAACAGTAAATAAGGCAGTATGGTATTACATAAGGGTGGACATGGAGATTAATGGAACAAAATAAAGTCCCAATATATATCTTTGCATGTATGACCAAGAGATTCTTTATAAAGATGCCAAGACAACAAAGAAATGAAAATATTTTCATCAAATGGTGCTGTGACAATTGGCTATTCATGTGCAAAAGAGATGAATTTAGATTCTTATCTTACACATACAAAAATTACTTCAAAATGAGTTATGCATCTAAATGTTGGTACTCAAATTAAAAACCTTTTAGAAAATCTTTAAGCCTATTGCCTAGGCAAAGGGTTCTTAGAGATGATACCAAGACTATGAGCCACCAAATAAAAACATAGATGAATAGGAATTCAATAAAATTTAAGACTGTGCTTCAAGAGACATCATTAAAAGAATGAAAAGATGGAATATTACGCAGCCATAAAGAAAAATAAAATCATGGACTTTTCAGAAGCTTGGATGGATTTAATATCTATAATACTCAGTGATTTATCACAGAAACAAAGAACTGAGTACCATATGTTCTCACTCATAAGTGGACCCTGAACATTTACCATACTGGTATAAGAAAGGAATTGGCAGTCACCAGTAACTGCCAGGGGAGGAGAGGGGCACATAACATTAATAAGAACACCTGATCTCAAGCCAGGCAAAGTGGAAACCAAAAGTAGGCTCAAACTTTACTTGTGTGATGACCACTTGTATATCTAATATTGAGTTGTACTCTACATCTTTAAAATAAAATAAATAAAAAAGAAAACTTGCTTGATAACACATACACACATACAAAATTTTTAAAAACAAGATACAGGCTAGGCATGGTGGCTCAAGTTTATAATCCTAGCATTTTGGGAGGTCAAAGCAAGAGGATTGCTTGAGCCCAGAAGTTCGAGACTAACGTGGTAAATACAGTAAGACCCCATCTCTACAAAAAAAAATCATGGCGGTGCCTGCCTGTAGTCCCAGTATTTGGAAGGCTGAGGTAGGAGGATCATTTGAGCCTATGAGTTTGAGGATGCAGTGAGCTATGATCATACTACCAGTACTGCAGCCTAAGTGACAAAGTGAGACCCTGTCTCAAAAAATAAAAACAAAAAGAAAATACATAGCCAGAAGAAAATATTTGCAAATCATTTATGTGATAAAGGATTTGAGTCCCTGAATCATAAAAAAAAACAAAACAAAAAACTCTTACAATTTAAAACAAGGAAGAAAAAAAACCTATGGACAGCAAAAACTACAGACAAAAGTTTGAGTAGCTCTTTCATCAAAAAATAATATAGATTCTAATAAGCACCTTAAAAGGTGCTCAGCATCATTGGTTAATTGGAAGCAAGTATTAAAGCCACAGTGAGATACTCCTTTGCATGCACTAGAATGAGTATTACTAAAGACAGTCACCACTAAGTGTCGGCAAAGGCTTGGATCTGAAAGTGGAAAGATAAAGCTGAGAGGTCAAAAAATGAATGCTGATATATACTGTAACATGGATGAAACTTAAAATATGTATACTAGGCACAAAAGACTATGTATTCTAAAGTGCTTATTAGCATATAAAGAAATGTCCAAAAAAGGTAAATTTACAGAGATAGAAAGCCTTGGGTCTGGAGGTAGGAAAAGGGATTGGCAGGAAATATGCTTGAGGAAAATTTGGGGGGGAGGGGTGTGGGCAAAGTCATAAACCTGGATTGTGGTGATAGTTGTCTAATTCTATATATTTGCCAAATGTCATTGAATTGTAAATGTATGAGTAAATTATATAGTATGTAAATTACTCCTTGATCTTTTAAAGGTAAAAAATAAAGTGACTAAAAAAAAAAAAAAGAACAAGATGGGAAGAGAAAAAGTGATTATGAGCCCTTGATGAATCTTCCAGGGTGCCGTGGAACAGCTGATTATTTATCCTGCTTGGTGTGGGAAATTTGAAGCCCTCTCAACTGGACTAGCATGGAGAGATAGCTCAAATCCCTTGTATTTGTTCTTCAAGCTGCGAGGGTGGTCATGGCTATTGTCCTCTGGACCCAAACCTCCCTATATATCAGTGCTTGCTCCTATGCAGTATTGTGGGGTCTCTTCCAGGGTATAGACTTTAAGTTAGAATCAAATCGAATAATGTTCCTCTTCAAGATACGCGATTTAAACTGATAAAGTTAAAAGGTCCACTAGAGGAATTTAGTATTTGCCCTACCTTGGGACCAATAATAGAAATACTCAGTAGCTACTCAGGTTTAAATGAATGGAAAAACTGGATATTTGTTCCAGGAAGTTTCCAGACAACCAGAAAACTTTGGAAACTGAGGAAGATGGTGGCTTACTTTTTCATATTGCCATAAATATCTACAGACAAGAGTGGAAACTAGGTAAACAAAGCAAAATATAATTTTTAAATAAGAAAACAAAGCTGCAACTGAAATCAATAATATCTTAAGAAACTCAACATAATTTTTCAACAGAACATAGTGATATCCAATGGGTATGTGGAAAGCTTCTTTCTAGGCCTTGCCTCTCAAAGACACATTCAACTGCCATGGTTTCAACCATAACAGTAATGAGTTTCTAAATTTTCGAGGTCATGGAAAATAGCTGACTTGAAACTTACAAATTAGATTTTTACTTTCCAAATGTTTTCATTTCCATTTTTACTTTCGCAGTTATGGATTTCTCGAAAAAGATTTAAATATTATTCTTAGAAATTTTCTGACTCACTTTTATCATTTTTAAAATTACATGCATTCAGAAACTAGTCTTTTAACTATAACTATTAAATATATAGATAAAGAATTGTCTTGAAAGTTACAAAAAATCGATTCATTTGACACTTCCCTTATTAAATGCTATTTTTATTGGGAAAAAAATTCTTCATTGTACTATGAAGCATACAGTGTCAATTAAATAATATGTGCATTAAGGCATCACTGGAATTATTTTCCTTAGGAAATTTCATCACAATAAACTAAAAAATTGCAGTTCTATTATAAATAATAATATATGAAAAAAGAGAAAGACAACCAGTCCTTTTTTTCCCAATGAGAATGAGAAAACTCTTTTGTCCATGACAGAGTATAGCATACAATTTGATTTTTTGGCATTTGATTTCTGGAGGGGAGAGAGGCAATGACCAGCATAAAAGCAGTACAGGAACATTAGCTTCCAGAGTTGAGCAGAGACTGACTACACAAAGGCGGTGCATGGGAGCTGAAAGGAGAACAAGAAATGGAGCTGAAAGGAGAACAAGAAATGAAGGAAGACAGCAAGGGTGGAGAGAAGAACCTGGTCCATGGCGTGTGTCAGCACCTTTAGGAAGTTGTAAAGAACTGGGGAGTGTTTTTCTTCCCAAGACTGCTCTGTCCTAGGAAGCATCCCTCCTGGCTTCAAGGACAACTTGGGATACATTCCAGGTCACAATTGTTTTTGTCACCTGCCATGCAAACAGCTGAGGGTTGTGAGTGCATGAGCAGTTGTCGTTTTATGCTTTTGCTATGGAGAAGAAGCATTCCCAGGGATCCACCCAAAAGGCATAAAGATGGGAGGAATTTCAAACCATTTCCCACACACCTTTACCAAGGCCTTGCCTGAACCAGATAAGTCTTGGTATTACATGATCTTTGTTCGAACCAAGTGTGTTTTTTCTATTATACAGGTAACAAATATGTATTTTGGAAAATCTGAAAAGATAACAAGTAGAAGGAAAAAAATGAAATGTAATATTACCACTGGAAGATAGTTACTACTAAATTTTAATACAGAATCTTATTTTGTGTTTATGAAGATACTCCAAGTCGTGATTATAATACACACAACATTTATCCTCTTTTCTTCATTTATTCATATGTATTTGCTATTATCATAAATACATGGTAAATGTCACTTTTAATAGTTGCCTGATTAAAATATTTTGTTCTCAGAGATTTTTTTTGGTTTGCTTTTTGTTATCATAACTTATATTGCAATAAATATTTTTGTGCATAACTTTCTCTACATGTTGCAGAATATTTACTTCGGATAGGTGCTCATATATACAACTGGTGGGTTAAAATGGATAAGTTTAATTTTCACGGCTCTTTGTTTATATATATATTTGCTTTTTAAAAAATATTTATTTATTTTAAAGATGTGGAGTACAATTCAGTATTAAGTGTACAAATGGTCATTGTACAGGTAGAATTTGGGCCTTCCTTTGGTCCCCACTTCACCTGGTCTGAGATCAGTTACCCTTAATGATGAAGTGTGCCCCCCATCCCCTCTGGCAGTGTCTCATACTGCCAATCCCTTTCTTATAGTACTATGATAATTGTTCACGGTCTGCTTATGAGTAAGAACATGTGGTGCTCAGCTCTTTGTTTCTGTGATAGATCACTGAGTATGACAAACTCTAAATCCATCTAATTGCTGTGATGTCCACAATTTTGTCCTTCTTTATGGCTGTGTAATATTCCACTGTGTATATGTACCACATTTTTTCAATCCAGTCTCTTTTGATGAGCCGCATGGTTGGTTCATTGTTTTGCTATTGTGAATAATGCTGCAACAAACATGCATGCGCAGGTATCTTTTTGTAGAATGATTTGAGTTCCTCCGGGTATATTCTCAGAAGGGGGATTGCTGAGTTGTATGGAAGGTCAATTTTTAGATCTTTTAGGAATTGTCACACTGTTTTCCACAGAGGTTATACTAGTTTACACTCCTACCAAAAGTGTAGAAGTGTCCCTATTTCTCTGCATCCTCTCCAGCATCTGTTGTTTTTTGACTTATTGTTGATGGCCAATAGATGGTATCACAATGCGGTTTTAATTTGCATGTCTTTAATGATTAGTAAGACTGAGCATGTTTCATGTGTCTCTTGGCTGCTCACATGTCTTCTTTTGAGAAGTATCTATTCATATTATTTGACCACTTTTTAATAGGACTATTTATTTTTTTCTTTTTGTAGATTCTAGATGTTAGGCCTTTGTCAGATAGACAGTTGGCAAATATTTTTTTCCCAGTCTGTAGGCTGTCTCCCTACTCACTTGATGGTTTCTTTTGCTTCGAAGAAGCTTTTCAGTTGGTGAGGTCCCACTTGTCTATCTTATCTCTTACAGCTGGACATTTGGAGTTTTGATCAGGAATTGGTTGTCAGGTTCAATTTCCATAAGGGTGTCTCCTGTATTTTCTAAAGTTCTTATAGTTTGAGATTTTACATGTAGATCTTTGATCCATTTAGAATTGACTTTTGTGTATGGTGATAGGTAGGGGTTTTGTTTTAATCTTTTGCATGTGGTCAGCCAGTTTTCCCAGCAGCATTTACTGAGTAAGCTCTCCTCTCCCCAGTGATTGTTAGTGGATCCTTGATCGAAGATGAGTTGGTTGAGAAATTGAGGTTTTTGCTTCTGGAATTTCTATCCTGTTCAATTGACCTATATGCCTGTTATTGTACCAATACATGGCTATTTTGATTATTGTAGCCTTATAATAAAGTTTGAAGTGTGGAAGTGTGAAACTTTCTGCTTTGTTTCTTTTGCTAAGGATTATTTGGGTTATTCATGGTTGTTTATGTTTCCATATGAATTTCTGTATTGTCATTTTTAGATCTGAGAAGAATGATATTGGTAATTTAATGGGTACTGTGTTAAATCTATAGATTGCCTTGGGTAGGATGGACAGCTTAACAATGTTGATTCTTCTAATCCATGAACATGGAATATATTTCCAGTTGTTTGTGTCATGTTTGATTTCTTTGAGCAATGTTTTATAGCTTTTGTTGTAAAGGACTTTCACTTCTCTGGTTAGGAAGTTGATGAGGTATTTCATTTTTTTGTTGCTATTGTGAATGGGATTGTGGTTTTTATTTGGTTCTCTGCTTGTTTTTTTGTTGGTGTATCAGAATGCAACTGTCTTTTGCACATTGATTTTGTACCCTGAGACTTTTCCTTTATCAGTGCAAAAAGGTTTTTGACAGCTTATCCTGGGTTTTCAAGGTATGGAATCATATCGTCAGCAAAAAGGGATAACTTGACTTCCTCTTTTCCTATTTGGATACCCTGATTTCCTTCTCTTGTCTGATTGCTCTGGCTAGGACTTCCGACGCTATGTTGAACAGGAGGGGTAAAAGTGGGCAGCCTTGTCTTGTTCCAGTTTTCAGGGAAATGTTTCCAATTTCTGTCTGTTTAGCAGTATGTTGGCTGTGGGTTTATTGTAGATGACTCTTACTATTCTGAGGTATGTACCCTCTATGGTTACATGCTCAAGGGTTTTTATCAAGAAGGGATGCCGAATTTTATCAAAAGCTTTGTCTGCATCTAATGATATAATCATGTGATTTCTATTTTTGCATCTGTTGATGTATTTAATTACATTTATGATCTTTTGAATGTTGAACCAGCCCTGCATCCTGGGGATGAACCCTACTTGGTCATGGTAGATGACTTTTGAGATGAGTTATTTGATCTTATGTGCTAGAATCTTGTTGAGTATTTTTGTATCTATATTCATCAGGGATATTGGCCCTTAGTTCTCTTTTTTTGTTGGATCTTTACCCGATTTGGGTATCAATGTGATGTTAGCTTCATAAAATGATTTGGAGAGAGTTCTATCTTTCTCAGTTGCCTGGAATACTTTCAGTAGGATTAGTATCAGCTCTTCCTTGGATGTTTTGTAGAACTCCACTGGAAAGTCACCTGGCACAAATCTTTTTTTTGTAGATAGTTTTCTTATGGCAGAGTTGATAACCTGGGTTGTTATTGGTCTATTTAATGCTACAATTTATTCTTGTTTCAACCTTGGAAGGTTGTAAGATGTCAGAAAGCCCCCCATTTCATTTAGGTTTTCAAGTTTGTTTCCATACAGGTGTGCATAGTAATCTCTGTTAACTTTTTGTATTTCTTTGGGGTCTATGGTGATTTGATCTTTTGCGTTTCTGATTGTGTTTATTTGGGCTTTTTCTCTCTTTTTCTTGGTCAATCTGACTAGGGAGTCTGTCAATCTTATTTATCCTTTCAAAGAACCAGTTTTTTGTTTTGTTGATTTTTTTCCTAATATTTCTGTCTTCTGTGTCCTGTATTTGGGCTTTAGTTTGGTGATCTGGATTCTTCTGCTAAAGTTAGGGTTTTGGTGGTTTTGTCTTTCCTGCTCCCATAGGTGATTTGTTAGGCTGCTTACTTGTGATCTTTTCATTTTCTTGGTGTGTGTTTATAAAGAAATAAATTCCCCTCTTGGTACTGATTTCATGGCATCCCAGAGGTTTTAATAAGATCTGTCTTTATTTTCATTTGTTTCCAGAAATATTTGAATTTCTGTTTTGATTTCCGTATTGACCTAGGAGTTCTTCAGCATCACACTGGTTAGTATCCATGTTTTTGTGGGTTTGAGGGTCACTTTATAAATGTTGATATTTGTTTTTATTCCACTGTAGTCTGAGAAAGTATATGGCAGCATTTTAATCTTATGGAATTTGTTTATGTTTGATTTATGGCTGAAGATGTGGTTGATCTTGGAGTATGTTCCATGTGGTGATGAGTAGAATGTATAATTTGTGACTGTAGGGTGAAGTGTTCTGTAGGTTATCTATTATGTTCATTTGGTCAAGCGTCAATTTGAGGTTCCAGATCTCCTTGTTGATTTTTGCCTTGATGATCTATGTAGGGTTGTTAGTTGGGTATTTATGTCCCCAACTATGATAATGTTGGAGTCAATATTTTTTTTTAGTTTACCTACAGGCTGCTTTATAAAAGTTGATGCTCCTATGTTGAGTGCATATATGTTTAGGATGGATATTTCTTGTTGACAGATTGAAACTTTTATCATTATTTAGTGACCTTTCATATCTTTTTAAATTTTTGATAGCTTAAAGGATATTTTGTCTGATAATAAGATCACAACTCCTGCTTTCTTTTGTTTTCCATTCACCTGAAAAACATCCTCCTACTTTCAATCTGTTAGTGTCCATTCTGGTTAGTTGAGTCTCCTGGAGACAGTATATTGTTATGTCCTTTTTAAAATCCAATTTGCCATTCTATTCATTCTTAGTGGTGCATTTAATCCATTCATGTTCAGGCTAATTATTGAGATGTGAGAGTTTACCACTGTCATGAGTTTCTTATTGAGTCTGTTGTTGTCATTTTTGTTGTTTGTTTATTTTTTTGTTGGTTTTCTTTTTATTTGGGGTTGATATATTTGTGTGTTTTCAATCTTTTTCCTGCGATCTTTTTCCTGCATTCTGATATTTTTGTGTGTTTTCAATCTTTTTCCTGCATGATCATTCTTTTTTTTTTCCCCTTCTATGTTTAATACTTTCTTAAGTGTTTCTTGTAGAGCTGATCTGGAGGTGGTGCAAATTCTTAGCATTTGAATGTCTGGGAAGGATTTTAATTCTCCATCACTGATGAAGCTTAGCTTAGGTGGGTAGGATATTCTTGGTTGGAATTTTTATCTTTGAGAACTTTTAAGATTGGACTCCAATCTCTTCTAGCCTGTAATGTTTCTATAGATAAGTCTGCTATTATTCTAATTGGTCTTTCCTAGTAGGTAGTCTGACCTTTCTTTCTGGCTGCCTTTAGGATTTTTTCTTTTAAACCTACTTTGTGTAAGTGAATCGCTATGAGTCTAGGAGTTGGTCTTCTCATTTGATGTCTTATAAGGGTTCACTGAATCTCTTGTGTGTGAATGTTTCATGTCTCTGATGAGATGAGTGAAGTTTTCTTGGATGATTTCATGGAGTACTTGTTCCATGGTGGTCTCTTCTCTCTATCCACCTTAGGGTTGCCAATCAATTATAGGCTCAACCTTTTGATATAATCACACATCTCTTGAAGGCTTTGTTCAGTCTTTTTAAGCTTGTTTTCTATGTTTTTAACAGTTTGGGTTAGTTCCATATTTTGACCCTTAATTTCTGAGATTCTTCTGCTTGGTTAATTCTACTTTCCATGCTTGTCAGTTTATTTATTGCATTAACTGTATTCTTTATTGTCATTATCTCAGTTATCAACTCCTTCATTCTTTCCTCTTGTCTCTCCTAATTTCTATTCATTTTCTCTATTAATATCTTGACATCTGGGTTTGCGGTTTGAGACTAGTCATTCTGGGGCTCGTCATTGTTTGAGTTCAGAAGTCTGTATTCTCAGGTGCTGTCTTCCTAGGCGACTGGATGGGACCAGTGGTCTTCCTTTGATTCTTCTTCATTTGTGTTGGCTTTCCTCTCCCTTTTCCCCCTTCCTTAATTCCATTGCTAAGTGATAGGGGGTATATCTTTCACTTCTGTTTGTTCAATCTCATATTCTTCTTTATTTAGATCCTCTGGATTTGTTCAATTTTGAAGCCAATCTGGGAATGGGGGACTGTACTTTTTGCAGTTTTGAGATTTGATTAAGTTGTGATGGGGGAGCTATGGTTCAGAAGCTATCTGTGGATCACAACATCAACTGATAGGTGTGTTGGCCAGGTTTCAGTTGCTAAGGAGCAGCTGGATTTCTGCTGCCTCCTCCTGAGAGACCCCCAAGAATGGCAGACAATTCTGTGTATGAGGTGCTTTGATCTCAGGGCAGTGATGGATTGCAGTCCCCTCTGGAGTGGAAACTCAGGTGCTTGATCTTGAGTCTCCCTTCAGATGGACTTTCATGCACTCACCTGCACACACCCACAAAAGAATTCTGTTTTTATGGACACTCACCCTTGCAGAGACTCCCATACTCCCACCAGTTCTATCACCATCTTGCTGATTTATATTTTTTATTGTTTTCCCAAATAGTTGCATTCCATCAGTAATGCTTAGGTCCGTTTCACTCTATCTTCAGTGACACTGTATATTATAATTTTAAGAAGTCAATTGCTAATTTTGTGTTCTCTAAACTAATTTAAATCTACTAAAGATAAAACAATAAAAATAACAAAAAATAATAAACTATTACAATCTAACATTTCTTGGGTACTTGCTATGGAGTGAATGCTTTATGTCAGGGGTATCCAAACTTTTGACATCCCTGGGCCTCATTGATTAACCTTTTGGCTTCCCTGGGCCACTTTGAGTAAAAAGGAATTTTCATGGGCTGTGCATAAATTATATAACATAGTGTAGATACATAATAAGACTTATTTCTATATTTTTATCACAAAGTTTTGAAAAATGAGAACAATATAAAACTAGTGGGAAATTTGACCTTGGTTTTGCAAAACTAATCTATCAATGTTTGGTTTGATAGAAGTAGTCACAATTCTTAATGAGTTCTCAAGGTGCTTGTCAGAAATGTTTATTTGAATTTTGTTCTTTGTGTGTTTCATAATTAAAAACAACTGTGGGCCGTTGGCCTTGCTAGACTCTGGGGTGGCCATGTGCTCTTTGAGCTATGGCTATTGCCATGCTTCCTAGCTTTGGCCCCCTCCCCTGCCTTGGGGAGGTGAATCTTCTCTTTTCCTTCTCTTTATCTCTCTAATTTACTTTTAAATAAACTCTTCTTTCTTAAAAAAAAACAAACAAAACAAAAAACAAAAAAAACCCAACTGCTCACAAATGTATGTGCTGCCAAAAAGTGATGTCATGAATAAGGCATGATTGTGACTTCAAAAATGGAACTATGCATGGGATCATGAAGA
>NW_007245738.1:0-2204 GCF_000164805.1 Carlito syrichta
CTTCTCTGCGGGGGGGAGGGCGGCTCAGCGCGGGCCTGGCTGCCCGGCCCTCTCCAGACCGCCCGCTCCGGACCCCGGTGCATGGTGCCCCCACCCGGCCCTTGGGCACCAGGGAGGCGCCGCGGGGCTCTGGGGACACCCTGTCCAGCTGCCGGAGGGGCCCCGGCCCCCGGCCGCAGACGCCAGTGAGGAAGGCTCAGGCCCAGAAGAGAGAGCAGAACGGGACCCCCCGGGCGCCGGGGTTCACGCCTGCCATCCCAGTGCTTGGAGAGGCAGAGGCGGGAGGATCCCTGGACGCCAAGAGTTGGAGACCAGCCCGGCCATGTAGGGGGACCACATCACTACAAAAAATATAAAAATGAGCCAGGCGTGGTGGCACCTGCAACCCCAGCTACTCGGGAGGCTGAGGCAAGAGGGTGGCTGGAACCCAGGCGGCCGAAGCTGCAGCGAGCTATGATCACGCCACTGCGCTCCGGCCTGGGCAGTGGCGCGAGACCCTGACTTTAAAGATGATCATGGCCAGGCGTGGTGGCTCAAGCTTGTCACACTTTGGGAGGCCGAGGCGAGACGACTGCCTGAGTCCAGGGGTTTGACCGCCCGGGCAACTTGGGGAGAGCTCATCTCTACAATAAGTAAAAAATTAGCCGGTAGTGCCGGCTACTTGGAAGGCTGAGGCGGAAGGATCGCCGGAGCCCGGCAGGTCCAAGCTGCGGTGGCCAGGAGCGGCCACTGCACCCCAGTCTGGGTGGCAGAGTGAGATGCCAACTCAAAAAAAAAAAAGATCATCATCATCATAATACATGAAAACAGAAACTCCCTTGGCCTCTCTGGGCCTCCATTTCCCCACCTGTAGGAGTCCCCGTCGAGCCTCTCGGGATTCTGGGAAGGGCCCAGGCTCAGGGAGCGCCGCGCCCCTGCCATGGCCTCTGGAGATGGCTGGGGGCCTGGGGACTCCCCACACCCTGCCGGAACCAGGCCAAGGGGCGCCACCATCCCCTCCCCCATCCGACCCCCGCCTCCGCCCAGCCCTGCAGACCTGAACCTCCAGTCTGAGTCCCGGCCCGCCCCACCCCGTGTCCCCAAGAGACAGGCGACACCACAGGACGGGGGGACAGGCCACTCACCTTGGGCTCCATCAAACTTGGCTTTTTTGACTGTGGAGAGAGACAGAGAGAGGGAAGGGAGCCGGGAGAAACACGGGGAGGAGAGAGACAGAGATGAGAGACGGGCAGGAGAGGAGAGAGACGCAGAGACAGAGAGAAAGGTGAAGGGAGGCATCGGGAGGCAGCGAGCCACGGGAGGAGGGATGAGACGGAGGAGGCAGGGGTGAGGGGGAGAGAGAAGCCATCAGAAGGCGAAGCAGGGGGAGGAAACGGGAACCCTGGGAGCAGCCCCTGCACCTCCCCCTCCCCACTCTGGTCCCGTCCAGCTCCCCCAGCCCCCACAGGCAGCTCTGCCTTTGCCCACAATCCAACAAGACGCCAAAGAAAGAGCCAGGCAGATGGCAGGAGCAGCCTCCTGCAGGAAGGCCCCCAGGATTGCCTCAGAGAAAGACAAGAGGAGGAAGAGGGGGGTGAAGAGTAAGACGGCCTTTGGTGACACTGGCCTTCTGGAGCTTTGGGAAACTTCAAGGGACTGGCTCCCGCCATGCACGGGGGTGACCCGGCCCTGGAGGGGGCTGCCAGGGACCCTACAGCCCCCGTGCTTGTGGGACGCACAACCTGAAACACATTGGAGCCCCAGCTCCAGTCCCCACACCTCCCACAACCCCGCAGGCCCAGGGAGCCAAGGCCACTCGCCCGGCTGTGGATTTTGTCCCCAGTGCCCGGTGTCCCTGCCACGCCTCTCGCCCCCTGCGTTCACCCCCAGCGTCCGCCTCCCCCGTCATTGCCCCAAAACATGCTCGGAGCCGGCACCTCCCTTTCCTTCCTTCTTTTGTCTTTTATTTATTTATTTTTTCTTTTTTTTTGAGTCGGAGTCTCACTCCGTCGCCCAGACTGGAGTGCAGTGGCCGCTCCCGGCCACCGCAGCCTCGACCTGTTGGGCTCCGGTGATCCTCCTGCCTCAGCCTCCTGAGCCGCCGGGACTCCAGGCACCGCCATGCCCAGAGGATCTCACACTTTTTTGCAGAGACGGGGTCTCGCTATGTTGCCCAGGCAGCCCCCAACTCCCAGCCTCACGCCTTCCTCCGCCCCGTCCCCCAC
>NW_007245738.1:3040-15842 GCF_000164805.1 Carlito syrichta
GGCGGGCTCCATGTCTGCGTGTGCGTGTTCTGGTTTTGCTGCCACACCTGGTGGCATGCGTGGTGCCCAGCCCCGGCCAGACCCAGGCAGCACCCGCCCCCGCACCCCCAGCCCTGGGGTCCGCGCCCACCGGCCAGCCCCACCTCCGTGCTCCCAGAAGGCCTTGATGGGCAGGCGCAGAACTGTGCCTCCGAGGGCGGAGGCCACTGCCTCCGTCCCGCCTGGAATCTCTGCCTCCCAGAAGCCCCACACAGAGCCAGCCAGGACAGCGTCCCATCACGCGGGACGCTGCAGTCGCAACAAGAAGGAAACCGCGTCCCCTGCAGCAGCACGGACGGAGCCGGAGCCCACAGCCCGAGCGAGGCAGCTCAGCCGCGGACGCCCAGCACGCAGGAGCCAGTGGCCACAAAGACGGGAGCAGGCCAGGCGCAGCGCCTCACGCCTCTGACCCCACACTCCGCGAGGCCGAGGCAGGAGGATCGCTGGAGACCGGCAGCATGGAAGACCAAAAGTCAGCTGGGAGTGGTGGCACCTGTAGTCCCAGCCACTCAGGAGGCTGAGGTGGGAGGATCGCTTGAGCCTGGGAGGTCGAGGCTGTAGTGAGCTCTGCTTGCATCACTGCACTTCAGCCTGGGCGACAGAACAAGATCCCAAATCAAAAAAAAGAGAAGCCAGGCGCGGTGGCTCACACCTGTCATCCCAGTACTTTGGGAGGCAGAGGTGAGAGGACTGCCTGAGCCCAGGAGTTCAAGACCAGCCTGGGCAACTTGACCAGACCTTGTCTCTACAATAAATCAAAAAAAAAAATTGCTGGGCATGGTAGCACATGCCTGTTGTTCCAGCTACTTGGGAGGCTGAGGCAGAAGGATTGCCTGAGCCCAACAGGTCGACGCTGGGGTGGCTGTGAGCGTGCCACTGAATCCAGCCTGGGTGACAGAGCGAGACTCCAACTCAAAAAGAACGAGAGAGAGAGAGAGAGAGAAGGAAATAGCAGACACTGAGGACACGAAAATGGGGGATGGGGCACAGTGGGGCTCAGAAGTGACCAGTAGGCCGGGCTCGGTGTCTCAGCCTGTCATCCTGCGCTTTGGGAGGCCGAGGTAAGTGGATCGTCTGAGCCCGTGGGTTCGAGACCCGCCTGGGCAACTTGGTGAGACCTCATCTCTACAATAAATCCAAAAATATTAGCTGGCAGGGTAGCATGCACCTGTAATTCTGGCTACTTGGAAGGCTGAGGCGGGAAGGATTGCCGGAGCCTAGCAGGTCGAGGCTGCGGTGGCCGGGAGCGGCCACTGCGCTCCCAAGTCTGGGTGACAGAGTGAGACTCCAACTCAAAAAAAGAAAACAGATATACAAACTGTGATATATTCAAACAAAAGACTACCCCCCAGCAATAAAAAAGAACTAATGACACACAAGATAAGCTGGGTGAGTCTCACAACATTATGCTGAGTGGAAGAAGCACTCAAGGGCATACACAATTCTTTTTCTTCCCTGAAATTCTAAAGCAGGCAAAATTAATATATGGGGATATAAATCAGAACAGTGGTAACATGAATTGGGGGAGGATGACTGGAAAAGAAGTCAAAAGGAACTTTCTGGGGTGACAGAAATGCCTGTAACTTGATGGGGAATAGATGTGTGTGCATATCTGTTAAAACTCACTAACAGTAAATAGAAGATCTGTGAATATAACTATGTAAATTATCTTTCAAATTCTAGATACAATACCAAAGACATACCACAAAATGAGAACACAGACGTGACTATACAAACACTAGTCAAAGATGAAAAATTTTAACATAGCAAAACATACAACAAAGCTAGAAGAAAATGGAAAATGGAAAAAATATTTTTAAAATGTAAAAGATACTAATTCTTTGTCATAGCATCACATTAAGAAAAAGTCAAAATATCCCCAAAAGAAAAATAAGACAAAAACACAAATATCAAAGTAATACAAATGGCAAAAAAGGGAGGTAGGGCTAATAAACATGGCAAACTATTCCACCTCACTAGAAATGAAATGAAAATACTTAGGAATGCTGTAGAAGTGGAAAAATAGGTATATTACATATTGCTAGTATAAGTGCAATTGATGCAGCTTTTCTGGAAGGCAAACTGGCACATACATAGAAGGGCTCAAAATTGTTCATCCTTCTGTGCACTTCTTAGAATTAAAGAAATTAACTAGACAGATGCCCAGATGTACAAGAAGTTTGCAGTAGTTCTTTTTGTAATATAACTAAAAGGTACAATTCTAGTCTCCAAGGCAATACAGGTGGATTTGAATCCTAGCTCAGGCATTAACCACCAGTATAACCTTGGGCTAATTACCTATAACTTCTGTGTGTCTGAGTTTCCTCATATATAAAAACTGATTAAAGACCTACTGCAAAGACATGATGTAATTAATATATGTCGAGTACTTGGAATGGTACATGAAATTTAGCAAGGCCTCTCTAGTATATACTATGTACCTTTCAAAAATAATGATAGGAATCTTAACTTTTAACATGAAGAGACTACATATTAAGTTGAAAAGTATTAATAGGTCAAAACCGCTAATCGTTAGGGATCTACAAATCCAAACACAACGAGATACTACTTCACACACATCAGGAAAACAAAAACAAATAAACAAGAAAAAATGGAAAATAAAAGTGTTCATAAGAACATGGGGGAGTTGGAACCCTCGTATCTTGCTGGTGGGAATGTAACTGGTATAGCTGCAGTGGAAAACAGTATGAAGATTCCTCAAAAATTAACCAAAGAATCACCATATGATTCAGTGATCTCTTTTCTGGGTATATAAAGCAAAGAAGAAAAAGCAAGGTCTCTTGCATATATTTGTACACTAAGTTCATAAGCAGCATTATTCACAAGAGCCAAAATGCAGAAACCACTGACGTCCATTGACATACAAATGGATCAACAAAATGTGGTATATACATAAAATGATTGGACTATTATTATGCCTTTAAAAAGAAGGAAATTCTGACACATGCTTCAACACAGATGAGCCTAAAAGAACTATGCTGAATGAAATAAGCTGGACACAAAAGAACAAATACTGTATACTCCACTCATACGAGGTACCTAGAGTCGTCCAATTCGTAGAGACAGAAAGTGGAATGGTGGTTCCTAGGGGTTGGCAGAAGAATGCAGAGTTATTATTTAATGGGTACAGAGTTTTAGTTTGGAGAGATGAAAAAGTTCTGGAGATGGATGGTGGTGATGGCTGCATAGCAAGTGAACGTGCCTGGCACAGTGGCTCACGCCTGTAATCCCAGGACTTAGAGGCAGAGACGATAGGATTTCCTAAGCCCACAGGTTTGAGACCATCCTGGGCAACTTGGCGAGACCTTGTCTCTACAATAAATTTAAAAATTAGCTCAGTGTGGTGGCATGCACCTGTAGTGCCAGCTAGTTGGAAGGTTGAGGTGGAAGGATCGTCTGAGCCCAGCAGGTCGAGGCCGTAGTTACCGTGCCACTACATTCCAGCGTGGGCGACAGAATAAGACTCCAACTCCAAACAAACAAACAAACAAACAAAAAAACACAAGTGAATGTACTTTATGCCACTGAACTCTAAACCTAAAAATAATTAAGAAAAAATCTGTTATGTATATTTTGCCACCAAACTAAAGGTAACAGTTTTTTTTGTTTTTTGTTTTTTTAAGAAAGCAGGATTTATTGAAAGAACAGAGAAGCTCCCACAGTGGGAAAGGACCCGAAGGGGTTGCGCGGGCTATTTTTTTTTTTTTAAAGTAATACATTGAGTAGGATCCCATTTCTGCAAGAAGGAAAAAAATTATGATACACACATCTGTATTTTCTAAGGAAATAACCTACAATGTTAATGATAGTTATCTCTGAATTACAGGATCTAGAATGAATTACACTTTTCATATGTCTAAAAATAGTAAGTTAGATTCTTTGAATGAAAAAAATCCCTAGGTAATTAGAAGGTAGTATCTTAACTTTATGGTTACAATGGTTTCACAAAGATACACTTTCAGCAAAATTATCATGCTTTTTCAAATAATAAAATTATAAATCAGTACATTTAAATTCTAACTAGATATAACTGCATCCCTAAACCTACAATTTCTACTATCCTAATACAAAAGGGAAAATAGTCTCAGAACAAGACGGTATTTATTATACCTGTCCTCTGCTAAAATTGGTTCACTGTGGCCTTGACTTCCTGTGCTCAAGTGATCCTTGTATCTCAGTCTCCTGAGTAGTTGGAACTATTTGCATGTCCCACCATAACCAGCTAATTTTCAAACTTATGTATTTATTAATTTTAAGCCAGAGTCTCACTCTGTCACCTAGGCTGAAGTACAGTGGCCATGTTCACAGCTATCACAGCCTTGACCTGTGGCTCAAGCAAATCCTTCTGCCTCAGCCTTCCAAGTAGCTGGAACTACAGGCACATGCCACCTTCCCTGGCTAATTTTTTAAAAAATTTATTGTAGAGACGAGGTCTCACCAAGTTGCCCAGGTTGGTCTCAACCTGTGGGCTCAGACAATCTTCTTGTTTCTGTTTCCCAAACACTGGGATTACAGGAGAACAGCCTAATTTTTATTTATTTATTTATTTTAGGAGATGGAGGTCTCACCATGCTGTCCAGGATGGTCTCAAACTCCTGGCCTCAAAAGATATTCTGTTAGCCGGGCTCGGTGGCTCAGCCTGTAATCCCACGCCTTGGAAGGCTGAGGTGAGTGAATTGCCTGAGCCCGCGGGTTTGAGACCCGCCTGGGCAACTTGGTGAGACCTCATCTCTACAGCAAATAAAAAAATTAGTCGAGTGTGATAGCACGCGCCTGTAGTTCCAGCTACTCGGAAGGCTGAGGTGGAAGGATCGCCGGAGCCCAGCAGGTCGAGGCTGTGGTGGCCAGGAGCGGCCACTGCACTCCAGTCTCGGCAACAGAGTGAGACTCTAACTTTAAAAAAAAAAAAAAAAAAAGATATTCTGTCCTCAGCCTCCCAAAGTGCTGGGATTGTAGGCGTGAGCTACAGTGTCCAGTCCTTTCTTGGCAAATTTTATTCACAATTCTGGGCAATATTACGAATGAATCTTTGTTTCCAGGTCAGAAGCAGCTGGAATCAAACATACCATCAGTTGCAAGAATAGTAGATAGAGAAAACACTTTAGCACAGGCACAAGCAGCTCCCTGGCAAAGGACGGCTAAGTTCCCAGCAATGCCTAGAGTCATAACAGATTAAACTAGGTCAATATAAGGAAGGTAGAGAAATGAGAATGTAGCTTCAGAAAATTTCCTTCAAAAGTGATAAAAACTGGTTTTTAAAATGTAAATGCAGCCCGGCTCGGTGGCTCAGCCTGTAATCCCGCACCTTTGGGAGGCTGAGGTCAGTGGATTGCCTGAGGCCGCGGGTTTGAGACCGGACTGGGCAGCGAGACCTCATCTCTACAATAAATCAAAAAATCAGCCGGGCGTGGTAGCGCATGCCTGTAATTCCAGCTACTTGGAAGGCTGAGGCAGAAGGATCACCGGAGCCCAGCAGGTCCCAGGAACCGCCACTGCATTCCAGTCTGGGTGACTGAGTGAGACTCCAACTCAAAAAAAAAAAAAAAGTAAATGCATCCAGCAAGTTAGCTGGTAGACACTGACAAACTGATTCTCAAGTTTACATGAAGAGGCAAAAGACTCAGAATATTCTGTCTTGGAGGGGTCAAAAAAAGAATGAACAAAAGGAAAAAAAAAATTCAGAATAGCCAACACAATACTGAAGGAAAAGAACAAAGTATTAGCCAATGTAAAGACTTATGAAGCCACAGCAATCAATACAGACAGATAGATATAGATAAATAAAGTAGATCAATAGAACATGATAGAGAGCTCAGAACTAGATCCACACAAATAAATATAGTCCACTGACTTTTTTTATAAAGAAGCAAAAGCAAACACGGAGATAGTCTTTTCAACAAATGGTGCTAGAATTAATAGGCAGCCAAATGCAAAAAAGAAGAATCCTTACACAGACCTATACCCTTCACAAAAAGAAACTAAATATGGATCACAGCTCTAAATATAAGACACAAAAATATAAAGCTTCTAGAATAAAACGCAGGAGAAAACCTAGGGGATCCTGGGTCTGCTGATAACTTTTTAGATACTACACCAAAGGCCAAATTCATGAAGGAAGGAACTGATAAGCTACACTTAACTAAAATGAAAAACTTCTGCCCTGTGAAGAGGGCATATGGAAACTCTCTGTACTTTGCTGTGACCCTAAAATAAAATGTTTAAAAAAAAAAAAGAAAAAAAATAAGTCAGGCGTGGTGGCTCAAGCCTGTAATCCCAGCACTTTGGAAGGCAGAGACAAGAGGATTGCCTGAGACCATGGGTTCGAGACCAGCCTGGGCACAACATGGCAAGACCTCATCTCGACAATAAATAAAATTTGCTGGGCATGGTGGTGCACACTTGTAGTTCCAGCTACCTGGAAGGCTGAAGAGAAAGGACTGCCTGAACCCAGCAGGTCAAGGCAGTGGTAGCCATGAGTGTGCCACTGCACTCCAGCCTGGACAACAAGAGTGAGACTCCAACTCAAAAAAATAAAAAAGAAAAAGAAAAAAAGGAAAACAAACGTAAAGGCTATATTCCAATCATCTGGAAAAACGAAATACCAAGTATCTGGCAACAGATAAAGCTGAGTCAAACAGGTATTGCCAAAATAACATCAGAACCATATACATGATCCACAATGGAAAAGGGCAAGTGGGGGACTTTTTCTTTGCTCTCTCCGAAAACGCCCCCCGAAAGCTTCAGGGTGGACAGCTGAATACAGCCTCCCTAGTCTGTACACACCAGTCACTCCCCCAGCTTCTGCGGTCTTCTTGACCTTCTGTTGATCGTCCCACCGAAGCTCGGAGAACCCATCCACTTCGATGTCAGGGTGCCGGATGGAGTGGCCCACCTTCCAGAAGCAGGAGAAGTGGTACCAGTGTGGGACCTTCCCATCGAACATGGGTGACTAGAAGAAAGAGAATCAGAGGGAGGTAAGTGAGCAGTTAACTTCCGACGTGGACTCACTAGACACCCACTCAACCCCAGCCCTCAGCAGCAGAGCAACAGGTGAGACCCTTGTTCTCATATTTGAAAGGAGGACAGCCTCCACATCTCACAGGAAGGGCAGCAAGAGAACAGGAAACAGCACCCTTCTCAAGACCTTCTCCGACAGCTCAGAAGATTGTGACCTGCTGTTCCCAAACCCATTTGCTTAGGACACAAAACCACAGCCATGGCAATGATGGCATTTTTTTTTTTAACCACTGAGATCTGCCCCATGTCCCTTTTAACCACACACCACTACATTCAGTGATGATGCCTCACAGCCTAGCGAAATGCACAGAAGGCGCCTATTTAGCATCATGACCCTGCCGCATCTGCCGGGCAAGGCCTGCCAGTTGCTCCTGGCACGCCTGGATGCAAAGGGCCCGTGTGGCCCAGAAAGGGCTCTTTAAGTGCCTCTGCAGTTAAGAATAGTGTGGAACAAGACCCAGATAATGAGCAAGGCAGAGAAAATGTGTCAGAAAAAAGTGTCAAGCTTGCAGCAGCCATGCAGATAGGAGCGGAATGAATGAATGTCTGTGAGAGAGTGTGAAGAGCAAAGGGCAGGGCGAGGGCCTGGAGCTGGACTGCTGGCTGCCCTCTGGCCCTCAGGAGGCATCACTTCCTGGGTGCTGGTACTGGGAAGGTGGGCCACCAGGGGAAGGCAATTTCCCTTTCCGGGTGGTTTTCTTCCCACTGTGACAGAACAAGGTTCTGCACCTGGGACCGAGCACAGTCTGGCTTTACAGAGAGGATGGTGACAGTGACTGGGAAGAAGGGGAGGACGCAGGCGCTTGCTCAGTCTCTGGTGCCCTTCACAAGCCATACTGTGTAACCCCACAAGCTGCCTCTGACAGGAGCTAGCACAATTTCACAGGTGGAAATAGTGGGGCTGGAAAACGCTGGCTGAGGGTTGCAGGTCAGACAGCAAATGAACAATCTGACACCATGGTTCTTCTTACTCCACTCTACTACCCAGCAGGAAGAGCTATTTCAAATACACGAACTATGCTCTGACTGAAGTAATGGAGGCCCCAGATGCTTATAGAGAACATAGAGGCGAATGCCATGCAGGTGCAATAAAAATATTAAAACAAAGCCAGGTGCAGTGGCTCATGCCTGTAATCCCAGCACTTTGGGAGGTGGAGGCGAGAGGATTGCCTGAGCTAATGGGTTCAAGAACAACCTGGGCAACATGGCGAGACCTTGTCTCTACAATAAATCAAAAAATTACCTGGAAATGGTGGTGCATGCCTATAGTTCCAGCTATCTGGAAGGCTGAGGTGGCCGTGAGCATGCCACTGCCCTCCAGCCTGGGTGACAGAGTAAGACTCCCACTCAAAAAAAAAAAAAAAATTAAAAAATTAAAACAAGCTGGGTGTGGTAGCTCACGCCTGCAATCCCAGCACGTGGGGAGGCAGAGGTGAGAGGACTACCTGAGCCCAGGGGTTTGAGACCAGCCTGGGCAACTAGGTAAGACCTCATCTCTACAATATATCAAAAAATTAGGGCACCTGCGTAACGAACGTTTGTATACCTAACCCTGAATTGTACCCCACATCTTTATTTTTTAAAAAAGGAAAAAACTGTTAGGAATTGCAAATAAATTAAATATTTGCAGAAGGAGTAGAAGTGCATAATAAAAAATAATTGGTCTCTGAGTTTAAAAAAAAAAAAAAAATTAGCCCAGCGTGGTGGTGCACGCTGTGCCTCCAGCTACTTGGAAAAGAGGCAGAAGGATCACCTGAGTTCAGCAGGTCAAGCATGCCACTGCTCTCCAGCTTGGGCTACAGAGTGAGACTCTGATTCAAAAAAATAAATTAAAATTACAAATATAAACTAGGCTGAACTTTTAGGATGGAGTTGTAGGGACAGAAGAAAGATTCTGGATAGGCAATGACAATTACCCCTCTTCCACTGTGAGTGGTCTCCTTCTGATATAACATTAAACTGTGAGGACTCCCTAGCATCAATTGCCTGCCTGGGGCTAGAATGCTCTAGGCCCTACAAAGAACATAACCTCAGGTTCCCCAAAACTCTTCCCACAGTTCGCCTCAGTTAAGAAGTGTATGTCCAGGTGATTATTTGGCCAATGTTTATGTCCTGTTTCTGGTTAGCAGCTCTGTAAGGGGCACTATGCCTGTCACAGAGGTTTGTTGAGTGCCTGAAGACAGAGGGAAGAAAGGAAGGATGGGGGAATTCCTGCTGAAGGGTGCTCCCTCCAAACAGAGCAACAAAGATGGTTCCCCCAAACCTGACAAAAAATGGCACTGCTGAGAGCAGACTCATGTTCCACTCTCCAACTTTCCCCAGGCTCTCCCTGAGCATCTGGCTGTCACCAGCAAAAACTAGCAGTCTCGATCTGGCTCTTCCTACTTTGGTACTCCTTGTCTACCCGTCCTCTGCAATGTTCAGGTTATCCCTGTGCAAAAGGGTCACATGGCTGTGGCACTTCTTCCTGGTGGGGCCCCATACCTGCCCTTTGGGCTGGGTGCTATACCTCAACCACCCACACAGTGCTAGGCAACCCTGAGGCACCATCCAAGGGTGCAAGCATAGGCCAAGCTTAGAGCATCACAAGGATTCCATCTTACAGTGAAAGAACTCTTGACCAAAGCAATGTTTTACCCTAGAACTTAGGACTGAGAATGACACAGCAGGAAGACACTAGACGGAGGTTAGTCACAAGACTATCGCCTCCATTTGGTAGTTGCGCAGATCAGGCAAAGCCCAGACAGAATTTTACATGGGCACCAAGCCTGTACCAGGGTCCTCACCCAGCCACCAGTTTGTGAACTGGTCTGTTTTCTTCTGTGCAGAACAGACCACGCCACCTGCCTTCCTCACGGAGAGAACAGAATAACCCCATTAGGTGCCTTGGGAGCTCAAACCCTTCCAGGACAGAGGCACTCAAAAGTCTACCACAAGCCCCTCCCAGCAAAAGTGCTGGAAGGCCCAGCCCAACCCCCTTCCACCAAGCCCCAAGGCTAGACAGCTAAAGTATCAGGTATTTGATACTCGGAGAACAATCCTCCCATACAAATGTAAAAGAAGTTATTTAAATTAAAGCAGGGAAGAAAAGCTTCTTTCTTTCTGGCCTTCACGAGCTCAGCCAACAAGACCAACTTTAGACTATGAATTAAAACGCTCAATCTACCTCCAATTAGAATTACAGAAAAAATACTTATTTTTAATTGTAAAGTTTCTTCCACTATCAAGCATACCAAAGGAGAGCCCAGAATATTAAACTTTTCCTGGTTCAGGTTCCTCAATGGAACCATCCTGTCCCCTCCCACAACTAACCCTCCTCTTTTCCTCAACTGCGGTGCTGTTCTGGCCTCAACACTGACTGGATTTGAGTTTTCTGCCTGTCCTTCCCACTGGAACAGGGTACTTTTTACCCACCTGAGAGCCTTATCCCTTTCTTGGAATAACATTTTAAAATGTATAATGAAATACAAGGGCTTACAAAGAAATCTGATGATGCTGAAATAATTATCAAAACATTTAAAAAGTAATTTGGGATACAATAACCCATTTTTTGATAGTTTGTTTTTGAGTCAGAGTTTCATTCTGCTTCCCAGGCTGGAGTGCAGTGGCACACTCATGGCCACCACAGCCTCGACCTACTGGGCGATCCTTCTGCCTCAGCCTTCCAAGTAGCTGGAACTAAAGGCATGCGCCATCACGCCCAGCTAATTTTTCTTGATTTATTGTAGAGATTGAGATCTTGCCAAGTTGCCCAGGCTGGTCTCGAACTCATAGGCTTAGGCAATCCCCTCACCTCGGCCTCCCAAAGTGCTGGGATTATAGGCGTGAGCCACACAACACCTGGTCCACCCATGGGTTTTAAAGTATTAAATAACAAGTACTCCCTCTAATACTTCTATACTTTTGTAGCAATGAGAATAAATAATATTTTGAGAAATGCCCAACTGTAAGCTGATACGAAATATCTGTAATTACCATTGGTGACAAAAACCACAGGTACTGCTAACAGGCCTTTGCTTTGCTGCTTATGTTCATGATGAGAGGAAGTAATGAATTTTATTTAGAGGTCAGACAGAAATGTAAATTTTTCCTCATCTAAATTCATGGTGGTCCAGTACTTTGGGAGGTTGAGTAGGGAGGATCGCTTGAGCACAGTAGTTCAGCCTGAGCAACACGGCAGGACCCCATCAATACAAAAAAAAAGTTGGGTGTAGTAGTGCAGTCCTTTGAACCTGATTGGACCAGCCCAGTCCAAGAGTTCCAATCTCACCACTGCACAAACTCATGGACCTCTCGAGTTCTATCCATCCCACAGACCACAGGTTAAGTAGCCCTGCAGTAGGAGAAAGAACTTCATAAAAGCAGGCTGCCCTATACATTCAGGGTAAAGATCAAAGATCCACAAAAATATGGCTCTTCAAATTGTATGCCCTGTCTACTTCCCTATTATCTTCCTGCCTCACCTCTGTAACAACTCCTAATCAAGCTCCCACACTCAGGTGGGACATCTTGGACTCCCAGGCATACAATAAATAGAGCACAGATCCACCAGGTGGCATCCACCCCTGTACAGCAATGTTTGTTTACCAGTCATCTCCCACTTAACCAAACTGGAAGGTCCCAAGGGTAGACTGTCTTTGTGTCCTTAATACCTAACACAGTGCCCAGAACTTAATAGGCACTCCATAAACATCTACTGAATGAATAAATACTGTGTGACAGGTACAGAGTGAGCTAGGCAGGCCCTGAGGATACCCAGGTAACAGCCTTAGACCCTGCCACATTATAAAGTGAGATAACTCAAGTATATCTGGCACTTGGGTACCCACTCTGTAAATGCCTTCCTCTTTCTATCCAGTAAGTACAGAAAACCCACCGAAGGGTATCCAGTCATTCCTAAAACATACTACTGCCTCATGACAAAGATTGAAATCAAGTTACTTGACCATGAGCACTAAGCTTGGTTAACAAGACGGCTATATAGCTGCACAGCTATACAGCTATATAGCTCCAGTTCCCTGGAGGTGGGGAGAAACAGGATAGGTGAAGACCAAAATTACAAAGGCAGGACTTACATCAGCAAATTTACTGATGTAAAAAATTGCTGGCCACCTCATAGTGTACCCCAACACGCCATCGGCTATCTCAGAAGCCTCAGGAAACATCAGAAAGTTATCTCCAATCTATCAAAAAGCCCCGATAAGAAACTCCCCAGAGCCACTCTTACTCAAACCAGACAGCTGCATATGCACCAAGAGAATGAGTATGAGAATCTGGAAAGTTTGGGGAGAATGGTATTTTAAACCACAAATTAGGCCCAAAATGAATGCAGTGTAGAGAAATGACACCGCCTTGCATAGTTTTGCCTAATTAAAATAAAAAAACGAGAGTGAGCGGGTGTTAAAATGACGGCCAAAAATAGGTTAAAAAAAAAAAATCCCCACATGCCAGTCGCCACTATCCCCGTAATGCAAAAATCTTCCAGAACAAGGTTAGGTCAAAATCAAACTGGCTTTAAGACACCGTGCACAATTTTTCCCCTGGAGGCGAGAACGTAATAAAACAAACAAACAAAACCCCCCTCCGCCGCCAAGAAAGGCAGAAGCGGCTTCTGGTTTTTACAAAGCCAAAGGCACCACCAGCTGCAGACTGTATTTCCCGGGCTTTTCCTGCAAGATCAGCAGAAAACCTCCCAGAACCGTCCGCGGGAGGGCCGCGGGGGAGG
>NW_007245738.1:16192-25967 GCF_000164805.1 Carlito syrichta
TGCCGCCGAGCACGCCGGGCCGACCACCACGCTCCCGGATAGATTGCTGATGCCTGGCCGCGGCCACGCCCCTGGAGCCCGCGCTCAGGGGCGGGGCCGGCGGCGCGCGCGCCCCCTGCAGGCCGCCGGGACGGAGCTGCCCCAGCGCCCGCGGGTGGGGGTCTGCAGCCCGCTGCCGGGGCTCGGGGCCGGGGCCGGGGCCGGGGCCGTTCTAGCCGCTGCTTCAAGGACCAAGCGCCACCCCTTTAACCATTTTGTCCCAGGAAGGCTTGCTTGTCGCCACAACGAATTCTACCCCCGTCCCCTTATCATAGGGTGTCCTCTTTCCCCAGATGGCGGCCGGGTCCGGACCGTGCGGTGGCAGGTCCAACCTGCAGTCCATAGACCGTGGGGACAGAATACCACCCGAAACCGAACATTGCCTTCATGATGAATTTTAAATGCATGAACACAAATCGCAGAAGCGTCAGCAGTACCTGTGACTTTGTCGGCAGTAGTCATCACAAATGCTTTCATGTCCTTTTACTGCTGTTGGAGAGAAAAAGTATTGATAAACTCTTGAAAGTGTGGTAATTATTAGATTCCTTGGTACTAGATCTTGTCACTTAAAGCAGAACTATATTTTTAATATAACTGGTTGATTTTTTAATCCCAAACATTCTAATGTGAGTGTGTCATATTTGGATTCATTTAATATCAGTCATTGTAATGTGAATGTGTTATATTTGAAAATATTAGGTTCTGTAGAAGACAAGGAAAACAGGATGAATACAGCTCTTAAAAAATGTTAAGCGTAGAGAAGAAGGAAACCAGTAGCTTAAAAGATGAGGATGTTGAGTAAACAGGTTGGCAGACTGCTAAGTCAGTAACCTGTTAGGTATGTTAAAAGTAAATAGAATAAGTGGAATATGTGATGGAACAAATAAGAGTTTTATTTAGAGAATGACCAAGTTAAAAAGCATGATCATCAGGATGCCTCTGGACTGACAGCGAACTCATCCCTAAAGGGCCATCCATTGGTGATAAGATTATGGTCCCCTGCTCTGCCCAAAAAATGCAGATAAAATTAATGTCTGATCTGTCGGCTGATTGGCGAGCCATAGCTGTGGCCAGATGTCCTCATCTCTACGTCTCGCTGATAGAGCAAGTGTGAGTTGGCTCCCGGTACCCTCTGTTGAGCTGTCTTGAGCATCCTCAGCTCTGGTTCTGCTAATCCCACTATCAGTGGGACAGGCTGATGCACAGAAAGACAGAACGTGAGAACATTGCCTAACCCTGAATTCTGGTGATACAATCCTTCCACCTTACCTTACCCTATCCTGTGTGTTTTATCTGCTCCATAGAATTCCTCTTGCTGTGAGTGGTATAAATCAGGTGTTTTAACTGATTCAATAAACTCTTCAGTGCAAGCGTCATAATTTGGTCAGTGAGACTTTCTGTTTGTAACTTCTGGGTTAGCTTGACTGATAATGTACCTAGAAGTTACCGTTGCATTAAGGTACGTTCCTCCACAGTATTTATTCTAGAAAGGAGTCCATAGACTTCATGGACCATGAAAGGGGTCCCAGCACACACACACAAAAGTTTTAGAATTCCTGCTCTAGAACACTAAGGAGAGCCAGGTCTATCTTTACAGCCTACTCAGTATTTCGGTTTGGACGGCTTCTGTGCTTCTCTACTTATATCCAAAACGGCAACCAGGGCTTTCCATCTCAGGAAATGACCCACAATTCTCTGCATCACTCAGGCTAAATGCTTTGGAGTCAACTTGACTTCTTTCCTCTTCTGTCCCACATCCTATCCATCACCAAACCCTGGCTTCCTGACTTTGATCATTTCTCAGGAGCTACCATTCTCTTTTGTGGCTCTGACAGTCTCCCACCTGGTCTCATCCATGCCTGCCCTCCTGCTCTCCCATGAAAACCTGTAAGGTCACTTCAGAACTCAACTTGTGTCGACTCCATGTTCAAAACCCTCCACAGGTTTCTTACCACACTTAGACTAAAATCCAAGTTTCTCCCTGCAGCTGGATCTGGTCCCCGATCACTTCTCAGACTTTGTTACTGCCCTCTCCCCAGGGTTCCCATGGCCCCAGCCACACTGGATGCCTGCCTTTTCCTCACGCAAGCCAAGCCTCTCCCACCTCAGATTGTCACTCCATCCAGCTTGTCCATGGCTTGTGAGCCCATGTCTCATTCCCCCACTTCATTCAACTTCTGCTCACCTGTCACCTGGTCTGTCTATTCTGGAGGAGATATCCCAGAGGGAGACGCTGCCCATCCCAGCTAAGATGCTCAGTCCTGCATCCGTCTTTATCTTCTTGCCCTATGTATATCTATTCTTCTTTGTCCTGACTCCTCCTAACAGCGTATTTTATGCATATGTATACGTTTATTGTCTGTCTCCCTCACCAGAATGTAAGTTCCATGAGGGTAGGGCTTTTGTCTGTTTTGCTCACTGCAGTATCCTCCCTGCCCGGCGTAGTGCCAAGCGCATAGCAATTTTTATTGAGTGAATGACTGAATCCCACACGTGGTCCTCCCTTTGCACAGCCCAACTGTTTAATTAATAATGTTACTTCACACTTGTGTAGTTTTTCAGATTTTACAAAGGACTTTCATAAACATTTTGTTTGCTCCTCATGACACTGTAATAGGATTTTTTAAGCTAATAAACAATTGTATTTACTTTAAAACATTCAGATTTCCACAAAACAGCTGTGATTTTTTTCTATTGCATAGTGGTATTAGTTAACAGAACAAATATCTCATGTAAGTTGCCTGAGCTTATATGAACAGACAACTGAAGATGAAAAAGCGACCATCCCTATATATAACTCATTTGCTCTGTGCACCAACAAGAGCCTGCTTTTATTCCCATGCTGATTTACAATCCCTGGAGTATACGAGGTAAGCTTGGTGGATATCGAATACCACCCAGACAGAGTTTTCTAAAGAATTACTTGATAATTCCTATTAACAACACCAAAGAAAAAATACATTGTGCACTTTAAAAACAAATCTTACCAACTTTGCATTTTAATTTTTTTCCTTAAAATGGGTGAATTGTGTCCAGGGAGGTTAAATGCCTTATAGGCAAGAAAGAAAAAAGCTGCCATAGAGCCATCTTTTTTATCATCATGATCAGTGTCATCAGCTTCATCTTTGTCATCTTTCTTTTTTTTTTCTTGCTTTTGTCAGCTTCAGCAGCATCTTTTTTGGCCACATCAGCTCTCCTGTGCCTGGGCAGGGAACAGTCTCCTTTTGGCACTTTTCCTTCAGGAGCAGCCTTCTTCTTAGGCTGCTTGCCGTCTGCAGCGTAGTCACTCACAGCCCTCCCAATTTCTTGGCATCACTGCCAGTGGAAAGACGAGGGTCTCCTTTGGTTTGAGGAAAGCACTCAGAACACAAAGGAAAAAAGGCCAAAGGAAGTCTTCTGGGTGTATTGGAGTTCTTGAGCTTTTTAATTTCTGCTTTAGGAGGGATATGTTTTTATTTCTGTTTTGTAAGGGGCCTTGTGCGCTCTTGCCGTGCCTCCAATTGCCTTTCCCTTGAGCAGACAAGGTTTTCCATCTTTCTGGACATTTTAATGAACATTCCAAGAGCTGAATGAAGCATCTGGTTGCTTTTCCTGGCTCCTTTGGGCAAGCTTGCACAGAACACCTGTGATGACATTTTGCCTCTGGGCTTCTTGGGATCTTCTTTGTCCATGTGTAGTAATTTTTCCTCAATGAGGCAGAGTTAGGCTCTCAATTCTCTTGGTGGTGTCTCTACAGAGGCATTTTTTAATCCTAGTTTTCAGATAAGAACATGAACCTAGAAAGGTCTAGTGAATTGCTCATACCTTGTCTGCTGTCTCGCTTGACCGTTCCTCTCCCTCCTGCTGCCGTGGCCCATACCAGCTCACTCACCAGCTAAGCATCATTCTTCACTCCCTCTTCCAACCTGTCTATAGCTAAGGTTATCTTTCTTAAAAATAAATGTGATCGTGACTTCTACCCTGCTCAGAACTCTCTGTTGATCTCTTGTATTAAATGTTTTGGTTATACATGACAGAAACAACTTGAAAGAAGATAAACCAAAAGGAGAATTTATTGGGGAATTTATTTATACCAGGGTATAAACCATGGGAGGTACAGAAATGCGGATGGACTACAGAGATGATAGGATCCAGGACTCAGGTGACTCTAGGACTCTTCTGATTCTTGTCTCTTCTTGTCTCTGGAGCTTCGTTCTCGCTCATAAGAGACTGGTTTCTGTCAAATATGGCAGAGATCAAGGCCACAAATATTTCCTGACCTTGTTCATTATGGCTCCCACCACTAAGGGGGGTGGGTCCTTCCCTTCGGCCCTCAGTTTTACTTAAGACATTCCAGGTAAGAATTCTGATGAAACCAACGTGGATCAGATGCCTACCTCTGGACCAATCAACAGTGACCAAGAGGTATGACCATATAAGAATGTGGGGCTTCACTATGGCCATGCAGATAGGGCTTGGGGTAGGGGTGAAAGGAGAAAGAGGGGGCTAGGCAGACAGCAGTCACTCCACTTTGCATAACCAGAGACAGACAACTGGTGGACTGAAAGCCAAATTTGGCCCATGACATTGTCTTAAACATGTTTGATTTTTAAAAGCTCCTTGTCAACATTTCAAAACCTGAACTTTTCTCTAAAAGTCTGGATTTCTGTTTTAATTTGAAAATGTTGAAATGTGGGAATATTGGGCTCTTGCATTTTCACTTGGCGACAATTGGCTGGAGCTGAATGGAATATTCACTGAAACTGTGTATTTAGTTGCTACCATCCTTCAACTTCTTGGTACTTTCCTGTTGTAGTTATCCACTGCTGTATAATAAACCTCTCAAAACTAAGTAGCATTCATAAATGATTCCTTCCTGTCATGTTTCTGTGGATTGACTGGGCTCAGTGAGGTAGTTGTCACTTAGGGCTCAGGTGGTTGCCATCAGGAGTGGCAGGGGCTGGAGTCATCTCAGAGGTTTTTTATGGTGGCTGCAGCTGGCTAGGACTTCAGCCAGGACTGTCACCAAAACACCCACCTGTGACCTGTCCATATGGCGTGGGTTTCCTCACCAATGGCAGCTGTCTTCTCCTTCTTTTCTTGGGACAGACGCAATCTCTGTTTCCTGTGTCCTCACTTCACTTTCCAAGTTACATCCTTACCAGGAGATGTTTTCATTTTCAGATAAAAAGGAGTCATGGAGAGATGAAGTGACATGTACAAGGTCACCCAATATTAAAGCCAGGGTAAAAACCGCACCTCTGCCTTTTCCCTGTTTACAGAGCCTCCCTTTAAGCCACCCTCCCCTCCACCCTTCTCATTTTCTGTGTTGAAAGCTCTGCTGCCTCTCTGGCCCTTCCTTGTGCTGCAGTCAGCTGAATGCAGAGATGGCCTCTTCACTAGGTTTAACCTCTTCCTTGGCAGAAATTGTTTACTCAATTTTTCTTCTCTGTGCCAGCAAAATGTGTGGCATTTTGCTGACCCTCAGAAAATATATCTTTGATTAAATCTCTGGTTTTCAAGCACTCTCAATTTACTCTGAATTTTGCAGGTATCTATTGCTCTCAGTGTCTACTGCTCCAAAAGAAACCTCTGATTCTGGCATGGTGGAGGGCTGGGAAGCTGAGCAGGAACAAGGCAATATATCCCCAGAGGGTCACTGTCTGTGACCTCCAGAGATTCCTCATGGAAACTCTGAGCCCAAGTATTATTGTCTTGGGGTATGTGTGAGAGAGACAGAGACACAGAAACTGAACTTAAGGGATTTATTATGGTTTTCTTTCAATAAAACTAAACAAGGATGGGTGTGGTGGCTCACACCTATAATCCCAGCACTTTGGGAGGCTGAGGTGAGAGAATTGCCTGAACCCACGGGTTCGAGACCAGCCCGGGCAACTTGGTGAGACCTCATCTCTACAATAAATCCAAACATTACCTGGGCATGGTAGCATGTGCCCGTAGTTCCAGCTACTTGGAAGCCTGAGGTGGAAAGATTGCCTGAGCCCAGCAGATCAAGACTGCGGTGGCCGTGAGCGTGCCGCTGCAGTGCAGCCTGGGTGGCAGAGTGAGACTCCAACTCAAAAAACAAAAAACAAAGATTAAACAGTCTGGGTGTAGTGACTCACACCTGTAATTCCAACACGCTGAGAGGCCGAGGAGAATTGCTTGAATCCAGGAGTTCAAGACCAGCCTAGGCAACATAGCAAGATCTTGTCTCTACAAAAATTTTTTAAAAAATTAGCTGGACGTGGTGGTGTGTGCCTATGGTCCCAGCTACTTGAAAGGCTGAAGTGGAAGGACCCTCTGAACTCAGGAGAGAGAGGCTGTGGTGAGCTGTAATTGTGCCACTGCATCCCAGCCTGGGCAACAGAGTGAGACCTCAGCTCAAACAAATAAACAAACAACAAAAACAAAAAAACAGACAAAAAAATTAAATCACACAGGAATAAGTAAAAGACTTCCTTCCCCATAATCCCTCCCCATTTCCACACTCCAAGGTCATTACTAATCACTATTTATTGTTTGGTTTATATCCTGCTGGATTCTTTCTCTATACACAGAGTTTAAGATATTATGTACATATTGTACCCTGAGTTTTTTGGTTTTTTTAATATTCCAGAGATATCTACTTCTGCCAGCATATGGGACACTTAATTCTTTTTAACAGTTTCCTGCAGCCGGGTGTGGTGGCTCATGCCTGTAATGCCAGCACTTTGGGATGTGGAGGCGAGAGGATTGCCTGAGCCCACATGTCCGAGACCAGGCTGAGCAATGTAGTGAGACCTCATCTCTACAATTAACTTTAAAAAAATTTAACTGAGTGTGGTGATGTATGCCTATAGTTCCAGCCACTTGGAAGGTTGAAGCAGAAGGATCGCCTGAACCAGCAAGTCAAGGCTGCGGTGGCTGTGAGCGTGCCACTGCATTCCAGCCTGGGTGACAGAGTGAGAGACTGACTCAAAAAAAACCCCCCAAAAAAACAACTGCCTGCAAATTCATAATATAGGTGAACTATACTTTTATTGGTTTGACAGTTTGTTTGCAGAGATGATAATATTTATTTTATGTATATTGAGTTTTCATGTTTCATATATGTTATACAAATACATCCTTTTTGTAAAAGATTTAGATCTATGTTTTCCAATACAGTAGCTACTAGCCATATGTGACTAGAGCAGTTGAAATGTGGCTAGTTTGACCTGAGATGTGCTGTAAGTATAAAATTCACATTGAAGAAAACTTAGTATGAAAAGAAGAAAGTAAAATGACTCAATAGTAATTTGTTTATATTGATTATCGTGTTAAAAATGACACTATTTTGGAAATATTGGTTAGACAAACTATGTTATTAAAAATAATTTTACCAGCTGGGCTCAGTGGCTCAGCCTGTAATCCCGCGCCTTTGGGAGGCTGACGTGAGTGGATTGCCTGAGCCCGTGGGTTCGAGACCCACCTGGGTGGGCGAGACCTCATCTCTACAATAAATTTAAAAAAATTAGCCGGATGTGGTAGCGTGCACCTGTAGTTCCAGCTACTTGGAAGGCTGAGACAGAAGGATCGTCGGAGCCCAGCAGGTCGAGGCTGCGGTGGCCGGGAGCGTCCACTGCACTCCAGTCTTGGTGATAGTGAGACTCCAACTCAAAAAAAAAAAAATTAATTTTACCTTTTTTTACTTTTTAAATGTGGCTAAGAGAAAAATTTAAGTTATGCATTTGCCTTGCATTATATTTCTTTTGGGTAGAGCTGATTTAGATAATATAAAAATACAAAGAACAAAAGGTAAAAGTTGTATTTCATCCTCTGTCTACGTGCTCCTTCCTGAGTTGTCGCCTAGTTTTATTGGTTTCTAATACAATAGGTCCCTGACATATAAACCCTCAAATTGCAAACTTTTAGATATGTGAATGTGTGTGTTCGTATATCCAACCACTTAAGTTAGTTCATGTATCTGGCATAACATTGTCACATGTGTGCATCCTCTACAAGTGGTTGTACTTTTCTGGACTTTACTATATGGTACTGTATAGTATTTTTTGTGTGTTTGTTTTTTTATGTATTATTTGTGTGAAAAGTATTTTAAACTTACTACAGTACTACATAGCCAATTTTGTTAGTTAGGTACCTAGGCTAACTTTGTTGGACTTACAAACAAGTTGGACTTATAAATGCACTCTTGAAATGGAACTTATTTGTATGTAGAGGACTTACTGCATGTATTTTTAAGGCCATATTCTTTATCCTGAGTTGTGCTTTGGCCATATATTTCAGAATTTATATACATATGGTGCTTTTGTTTGTTTTTGAACAAGTTTATTCTATTATTTTCCATAAATACTTTAATTACAAATAAAATTGCTTGTAATTAAACAAAAGATGCATGACTATCTTTTGGTTATTAAAATAAAGACAGTGAACACTTCCTGTTCTCTATAACCATAATCATTCTCCAGTATTCCTTATTTCAGATATTGGCATTGCCACCTACCCACTTGAGAAAAGAAATTAAAATGTTAAAATCTGAATAATAGGAATCTAGAAAGAGACAATAAATATAAATGGAGAGAAGGGAATATTTTAAGGAATAATGGAAACGGGCATGGTGGCAAATGCCTGTGTTTCCATCTACTTGGAAGGCTGAGACTGAAATATTGTCTGAGCCCAGCAGGTCAAGTCTGCAGTAGCTGTGAGCACCCATAGACTCATTATATAGAATTATAAGAATTTCAAAGATACAGGGAAAACTATACAAACCTATGGAGAGAAAGTACAACTCATTAAGAGGAAGAAGAATCAATTTGGCATCAGAGTTTTCAACAGCAAAATTATGTAGTATTAATCAGAGAGGGAGTTTAGAAATATATTCAGAAACATATGTTTGAGGCTGGGCGCAGTAACTCATGCCTGTAATCACAGCGAGAGTATTGCCTGAGCCCAGGGGTTCGAGATCAGCCTGGACAACTTGGCAAGACCTTGTCTCTACAATGAATAAAAA
Organism: Carlito syrichta; assembly: GCF_000164805.1. Taxonomy (NCBI): domain Eukaryota; kingdom Metazoa; phylum Chordata; class Mammalia; order Primates; family Tarsiidae; genus Carlito; species Carlito syrichta. The sequence goes on from NW_007245738.1 coordinate 25,203, forward strand.
ACAATTAGCTGGGCATGGTGGCACACGCCTGTAGTTCCAGCTACTAAGGCTGAGGTTGTAGGATTGCCTGAGCCCAGCATGTCGAGGCTGCGGTGGCTGTGAGTAAAAGAAACCAATTACAAAACATTAATTTTGCATGATTCTGGAGTATCCAGAACAATAGTTAGGGATGTGGGATGGGGAGAGAAGCTTGATTGGAAAGGGCATGTAGCAATTTTCTGGGGCAATGGACATGTTCTATTACATATGAGTATATTATTCTGAGTTGTGATAACTTGAGTGTTTTGCAATTGCAAACATCCACCAGACTGAACACTTAAGATGTATGTGTTTTATTCTATGTAAACTATACTCTGATTTTTAAAAAGTAATACTTAAACTAATTACAAAAATTAAAATGCCTGGAACTGAATAATGAAAACATTTTGTTTCAATCTTGTGGGATGTAGCAAAGATGGTGCTTTATGGGTAAGTTATAGTCTTAAATACTTATGTTAGAAAAGAAGAAAGTCTCAAAACGAGTGAGCTAATGTCCATAGTTGAGAAGTTATTTAGAAAAAAAAAATAGAATTAGCCCAAAGACAGCTTGAGAACAGAGATAGCAGAAATCAGTGAAATAAAAATGAAGGTAAAATATAAAATATCAACTAACAAAGAGTTGCTTTTTAAAAACTTATTTTAAAGATAAGATACACAAGCCGGGCTCGGTGGCTCAGCCTGTAATCCCGTGCCTTTGGGAGGCTGAGGTGAGTGAATTGCCTGAGC
>NW_007245738.1:26466-28484 GCF_000164805.1 Carlito syrichta
CAGGCAATCCACTCACCTCAGCCTCCCAAAGGCGCGGGATTACAGGCTGAGCCACCGAGCCCGGCTGAATTATTATTATTATATTTATTTATTTATTTTTGAATCTGTGTCTCACTCTCTCGCCCAGGCTGGAGTGTAGTGACTCACTCACAGCCACCGCAGCCTTGACCTGCTGGGCTTAGGTGATCCTTCCACCTCAGCCTTCCAAGTAGCTGGAAGTACAGGCACGTTCTAAAACGCCTGGCTTATTTTTTGATTTATTGTAGAGACAAGGTCTCAACAAGTTGCCCAGGCTGATCTTGAACCCCTGAGCTCAGGCAGTCCTCTTACCTCAGCCTCCCAAAGTGCTGGGATTATAGATTTGAGCCATTGCGCCTGACCATTATTATTATTTTTTAGAGAGAGAGCTCACTATGTTGCCCAGGCTGGACTCCTGGGCTCAAGTGATCCACCTGGCCCAGCCTCCAGAGTAGCTGGGGTTATAGGTGAGCACCACTGTGCTCAGCTATTTTGAGTTAATTTTTGTATTATAAAAACATTTGCTGTCAGGTAAGGGTCTAACTTAATTCTTTTGCATCTGGAGATACAGTTTCCCAGCACCATTTGTTGAAGAGATTGTCCTTTCCCCAGTGAATGGTCTTGGTACTCTTGTCAAAATCATTTGACCATATATGTGATGGTTTATTTCTGGACTCTCTGTTGTGTTTCATTGGTCTATCTGTCTGTCTTTATGCCAAGACCACACTGTAGCTTTGTAATAAATTGTGAAACCAGAAAGTATTAGACCTCCAACTTTGTGCTTCTTTTACAAAGTGGATTGGTTTTAGTTTGTTTTTATACCCTGTCAGGATTGATCAGAAGTAAAAAGAAGGCACAAAGGCGATTTTGACTGCAAAGGGGTGGGAAGTGGGGAGTCCAAAGTCCTGCACAGTGAGGTAGAAGTTATCACCAGGGACCTGGGCTCCCATTCCCCCGGGCACATGCCACACCTAGATACAAGGGAGGTGGGAGTGCAGTCTAGCCTGTGTCTGGGGAGCGGGGTGCGGCGGGGGGAAGGCAGCACTGGATTTCTGTGGACATCTAGCAGTGTCTGCTATAGTTATGTCTTGGACCATTCTTCTTCCTCAGTACCAAGTGGCCTTTGCAATCTAAAAAATTGGGTCTTCAGATCTTGTTCTATCATTTGACTATTTGATTTGCTCCATTTTAGAAATATCCTCCCAATTTTATAACTTTTCATTTGTCTCTTTAACTTTTTGCAAGTTAGTGAAAGACTGTCTCAGTTCAATTTCCCAGCTTACTGATGAGAGCTTCCACTGTGTCCACCTTTTATTGGATATAAACATGCCAGCCATTACATGTCTCACTTTCCAGTATCTTTTTTTTTTTTTTTTTGAGTTGAAATCTCAATCTGTTGCCCAGGCTGGAATGCCGTGGCATGCTCATTCCTGCAACCTTGACCTACTGGGCTCAGGTGATCCTTCCACCTTAGCCCTTCAAGTAGCTGGGACTACAGGTGTGCTACCATGCCTGGCTATGTTTTTTAAATTTATTGTATAGATGAGATATCAACAAGTTGCCCTGAACCCCTGGGCTCAGGCGATCCTCTCACCTCCACTTCCCAAAGTGCTGGGATTACAGGAATGAGCCTCCATACCCGACCACTTACCAGAGTCTTGAGTTGATTCTTAATGAATGAAATATGAGGGAGGGACCCAAAAGATCGTAATTTATTTATTAAAAATTGTGTATTTATTCTTACATGTTTAAACTTCAGTCACCTTCAAAGTACGCTTCATTTGATGCAATATACCTATCGAGAGGTTTTTTCCACTGCTCAAGTTTTTTAACTCATCAATTTTGATGCCTTTTAGTTTTTCTGCCGTTTTTTGTTTCACCTCTTCCACATTAGTCAAACATTTCCTTCTGAGGACCTTTTTCATCCAGAGAAACAAAAAAACTTGCTGGGGGGTGGGGGGTGGGGCAAAAAAAAAAAAAAAAAAAAATTGTTCAGGATG
>NW_007245738.1:28797-39951 GCF_000164805.1 Carlito syrichta
TGGCCGGGAGCGGCCACTGCACTCCAGTCTGGGTGACAGAGTGAGACTTCAGCTCAAAAACAACAACAACAACAACAAAAAACTGCTGAACACTCAGTGCAGTGTAGGCAGGCAAACTTGTAACCATAAATTACCCATCATGAAATGGGCAGACACATTGAAAGAATCTAAAAAAAAAAAAAAAATTACTGAAGCTGAATGCAGCCTTTCACAATGCTAGCTGCTACACTGACGCTGATGGGTCTAGAATTTATTGCTCTATTAACAGTGTTACTTTAGCTTTTAGGTTTTGTTAGCTCTTCTGTTGAGTTTGCTGTAGGTGAGACCCTTCCATAACACAGTAAGCGTTTCCAAAATGTAGATGGTAAGATGTGGGGTGTGTAAGAGGGAGGTTAGCGAGTGGCTTGCTCTGAGCCTTTCAACTATGGCTGGTTCGAGAGGTGTGGTTATGGGTTCAAATTCTTCCTAGTCAGCCGGGCTCGGAGGCTCAGCCTGTAATCCCGCGCCTTTGGGAGGCTGAGGTGTGTGGATTGCCTGAGCCCGCGGGTTCGAGACCCGCCTAGGCAGCGAGACCTCATCTCTACAATAAATCAAAAAATCAGCTGGGCGTGGTAGCGCATGCCTGTAATTCCGGCTACTTGGAAGGCTGAGGCGGAAGGATCGCGGAGCCCAGCAGGTCGAGGCTGCGGTGGCTGGGAGCGGCCACTGCACTCCAATCCAGGTGACAGAGTGAGACTTCAACTCAAAAAAAAAAAAAAAGAAAAAAAAAAGATTCTTCCTAGTCATGGCTGTGATTTGATACTGGCTGGTGGCAACTGTCCACCCTGACTTACATATGGATGTGGACATTTTGATGTCTTATGGCTGCCTGGAACTTATGGAGAATGGCAGTGTTTCCAGGAATCTCCTCTTTTTCTGGCCTGATCCAGGAAGACTGGTTCTGGAGAGTAGTTGGGATACAGGGACTCAACCTCTACCTCTCACTTCTGAAGAGGGTGGAGAGCCATCCTCTACCTGGAATGTTCCCTCCGCCATGCTCCTCTTTCCCATTCCCTCCAAAGAGAAGATTTATCTTATACCTATTTGAAAACTGAGGTGGAGAAGAAGAAGGGCACTATCCCAGTCCCCTTAACACTGAATCTGAGGTCACCGGGTTTATTGCATGTGTCTTTTGCAATATTGACAGAGGTTTTGGTTATTTTCTCATTTGCATATTTGAGGTTAGCTAGACATCTAGTTATCTATCTCCTGTTCTGTTTTCCACAGCCAGGTCTCATAACTTCATGTCTGGGGAGGTGAGGGTGGGTTGTGTGTTCCTGTGTTGGGAGTACCAGTGGCTTGTCTCTGACTGTGGGAGTTCCATCCTTCCTGGGGGTCAGTAGCAACCTGGAACCACACAGCCTCCCCCACAACTACACTAACTGTGCCCTCACTACCTTGACTAATGCCAAGACCTCCTCCTTCTTCTCTTAGCTGTTGTCTAAGTTTGCAGCTTTCTTTACTCACTCCTGTCTCTATAGCAGGCTTCTCCTGGACTGTTACCTGAGAGTTTCCCCCATAAGTCTAATTTTGTCTTCTCTCTGTCCTCCAGGACTTACTGGAGTACTGGTCCTTATTTGAAGGCTCGCAAATCCATGTGGGCCTCACAGGGCCTAACCGTGGGTTTAGGAACTTACTAGACACTTCAGGAAAGACTCCCTGCTGTTAGTTCCCCTATCAGCTGGACCAGCTGCACTCCACCCATCTTGATCCCAATTTAATGGACTTCACCTCCCTGCCAGCTCATCAAATTATTCAAACGAGCCAATCACATCCTCCTGAGGACCTAAGAGTCCGCCCTCCTTCTTGTCGCTACCAAGCCGCCTCCCTGGGAACAGACCCTGCTCCCAGTGCAACCCCTATGTGACCTTGCCTGGTGATGGTGTCCTTTATACCAAGGCTATGTGTAATAAAATGCTGTCAGCCTCATCAGTTTAGGGTTGAGTACGGTGTGTTTGGCTGTTACATGCTGTTTAGGGCAGGAGATCCCTCTTTCACCAACAGGATGAGTAAGAGGTGATCAGAACACAATGATGGCACACTTTCTTGTCTTCCTGTGGGTTAATTTGCTTTAAAATATTTCTTCCCTGACTTTGTGAGATTTGGGATTCGGGATGGAAAGGGTATTAGATGACATGTGCTCAGTCTAGCTTCCCATAATTTACTTGGTTTAAAAAAAAATCTAAGCTGGGCTCGGTGGCTCAGCCTGTAATCCCCCGCCTTTAGGAGGCTGAGGTGAGTGGATTGCCTGAGTCCGCGGGTTCGAGACCCGCCTGGGCAGTAAGACCTCATCTCTACAATAAATAAAAAAATCAGCCGGGCGTGGTAGCGCATGCCTATAATTCCGGCTCCTTGGAAGGCTGAGGCGGAACGATCGCCGGAGTCCAGCAGGTCGAGGCTGCGGTGGCCGGGAGTGGCCACTGCACTCCAGTATGGGTGACAGAGTGAGACTCCAACTCAAAAAAACAATAATAATAAATAAATAAAGGATAAAATTCTTAAAAAAAAAAATCTAGATTGTTTTCTATTTTTTTTTCTAAAAATCAATGCCACTATTTTCACCCTTATACATTTGTTTTTGTACACCTCTGTTATTATTTTTATGAGGAGGAGTCCTAGAAGTGAGATACTGATGAGGTGTGTACTTTTTTTTTTTTGAGTTGGAGTCTCACTCTGTTGCCTAGGCTGGAGTGCAGTGGCGCGCTCACAGCCACTGCAACCTTGACCTGCTGGGTTCAGGTAATCCTTCTGCCTCAGCTTTCCAAATAGCTGGAACTATGGGCGCAAACCACCAGGTCTGGCTAATTTTTTGATTTATTGTAGAGTTGAGGTCTTGCCAAGTTGCCCAGGTTGGTCTCGAACTTGTGGGCTCAGACAATCCTCTCACCTTAGCCTCCCAAAGTGCTGGGATTATCACTGCGCCCAGCTAGAGAGGTGTACTTTCAAACATTTTTAGAGATTCTCACAGGTTGCCTTCTGAAAAGGCTGTACCAGTTTATACTTTCACCAGCAACACATGAAACCAAGAACAGTCACTATTGTGAACATGTGGGGAAATGCATAATTCTTTAAATTTTGAGCAGTGAATGATTTTCTGATTTTTCTTTTGAGTCAGAGTCTCACTTTGTCGCCCAGGCTGGAGAGCAGTGGCATGCTCATGGCCACTGCAGCCTCAACTCTCTGGGCTCAGGTGATCCTTCCGCTTCAGGCTTCCAAGTAACTGGAACTACAGGCATGCATCACCATGCCCGGCTGATTTTTTTATTTATTGTAGAAAAGAGGTCTTGCCATCTTGCCTAGACTGGTCTTGAACCCATAGGCTCAGACAATCTTTTTGCCTTCGCCTCCCAAAGTGCTGGGATTGCAGGTGTGAGCCTCTGTGCCCGGCCTATTTTCTGATTTTATTTGTAATGATGTTATTACAGAATGATGTGCACAAAGTGCATGCATTTTGAGTATACAATTTGATTGATTTTTACCAGGGAAATCCACCTGCATAACGTTTAGCTCTTCCCAAGCATCCCTCCTGCCCCAGTCATTGCCTCCCACCAACAATAGTTCTGACTCCTATTGTTATAGTTCTGCTTGCTCTTAAACTTCCTATGAATGGAATCATACATTGTGTTCTTTTGTGCTTGCCTTCATCTGTTCAACATTCTGTCTGTAGAGCCACCTGTATGGTTTCATGTGGTTGTATTTTGTTCATTCTCGTTGCTGGGTACTATTCCACTGAGTGACCATATGTCAATTTACTTTTCATTCTTTTGTTGATAGACATTTGGGTTGTTTCCAGTTTGATTAATTCAAGTCTTGTTGCTATTCACTGGCTTGTATATATCTTTTGGTTCTTCTTTGTACCAGTTTCTTCTTTTCTTTCTTTTTTCTTTAAGCATTCTCCGGATATACCAATTTCTGTTAGACATTTACCTAGGAGTGGGATTACTAAGTCATAGGGTTTGCATATGTTTAGCTTTAGTAGATTCTGCCAAAGAGTTTTCCAAGATGGTTATACCAATTTACATCCCCAAGAGCAATAGATGAGAGCCCTTGTTCCACAACTGATACTTAATTTGTGGTATTATCAGTTTTTAGTGTTATTTTTATTTGCACAGTTTTGATTGCCAATAAGGTTGAATATCTTCATGTTTGTTTCATTGCTATTGCAATTTCTTCTGTCAATTTCCTGTGCTACCCTTTGCCCATTAAAAATAATTCCCAACGTTGTTTACTTTAAGCTTCATAGTTTTTTCAAGTGTTATAAACATGTCTTACTTTATTTCCCTTGTTTGCTCTTAACTTCCAAATACTCTTCACCATACATTATGTTGCTTATTAAAAGAGTGAGACTACAGGGAAAAAAAATGCTCCTGCATGATGAAGGAGGAAAGAAACGCTCAAGGGAAGCTGTCGTGGGCGGATAGAAGCCAGAGAGGCCTGTGAGGTATGAGAGGCAGAGGGGGCTCGGTTTCCATGACTGCCTCCGCCACACACCACCTCCCCTCTTTTTTTTTTCCTCCCTTTTCACAATATAAACAGCCTTGTTGTCTCTTTTGGTGATTATATAAATAACGCACACAACCTATAAGAACAAAACATAGCCGGGCTCGGTGGCTCAGCCTGTAATCCCGCGCCTTTGGGAAGCTGAGGTGAGTGAATTGCCTGAGCCCACGGGTTCAAGACCCGCCTGGGCAGCGAGACCTCATCTCTACAATAAATCAAAAAATCAGCTGGGCGTGGTAGCGCATGCCTGTAATTCCGGCTACTTGGAAGGCTGAAGCGGAAGGATCGCTGGAGCCCAGCAGGTCGAGGCTGCGGTGGCCGGGAGCGGCCAATTGCACTCCAGTCTGGGTGACAGAGTGAGACTCCAACTCAAAAAAACAAAACAAAACAAAACAAAACATAGCAACACTACTTTGACTTTGGTCAGATGGGTGACTAAAGGGCTATCCCCTCATGTGGATGACTGCTTCCTAAGCCTCTGCAAGAGGAATGTGTATGGTTTGAGCCAAGGAACACCTTGGATGTAAAGCCCTGGGTATTAGGGTAGGGGAAAAGGGAATAACCATGAGATTCTAGCTGTTTAGTTCAAAACACAGACCACAGGTTGTACTGAAACCAATCCCCACCCAACAATCGGAGCTCTGGCATCTCTGGGGCCCTTATGTCCATTGCTGTCCCTGGATCCCAGATGGGGCCATCTCAATCAGTCTGAGAAGCCTTGGTGGGTGGGGAGAGGAGGTTGGGGTCCTGCCCTTTTCTCCCAAGAGTCTCTTTAGTCCTCTGGAAGTTTTATTTTCTCCTACACCTCAGGGCCAGCTCTACATGCCAAGGAGTAGTGGGTGAGGTAGTTTTGTGGAGCCGTACCTCAAGTAGGGGTAATGGGGAGGGGGGTCTTGTGCTTTTTAAAATTTATTTTATTTTTATTTTTTGAGTTAGAGTCTCACTCTGTCACCCAGGTTGGAGTGCAGTGGCACGCTCACCACCACTGTAGCCTCAACCTGCTGGGCTCCAGTGACCCTTCTGCCTCAACCTTCCAAGTAGCTGGAACCACAGGTGTGTGCCATCACACCCAGATAATATTTTGGTTTATTGTAGAGACAAGGTCTTGCCAAGTTGCCCAGACTGGTCTCCAACCCCTGGGGTCAGGTAATCCTCTTGACTCCGCCTCCCAAGGTGCTGGGATTACAGGAGTGAGCCACCACGCCCAGTGGTTCTGTGCTTTTTAAGTAATGGACAACACTAGAAAGTAGATCTACTCCAAAGGGATATGTGGGACAGGCAACTTAGAAAAAGACAACTTCTCCAGATAAGAAATAAACCATAAATAAAAGGCAGCCCCCTACAATGGCCCTTACCATGACAGTTGCACTTGTGACTGTACTATAAATTCTTTGAGGACTGGCATTTTTCTCCCTGAGGGTCTGACTCCTTTTATATCACCATTGCTTGGTGAATTAAAGCATGACTAAATGCATGAATGACTAGCGCAGCCTACCTACTTGGTAAGATTTTTATTATTGTATTTTATTTTATTTTATTTTTTGAGTCAGGGTCTCACTCTGCCACCCAGCCTGGAGTGCAGTGGCACCATCACAGCTCACTGCAGCCTTGACCTCCTGGACTCACGCAATCCTTCTGCCTCAGCCTTCTGAGTAGCTGGGACTACAAGCACATGCCACCACGTCTGACTAGTTGTTTTTTTTGTGTGTGTGGGGAGAGTTGAGGTCTCACTATGTTGCCTATGCTGGTCTTGAACTCCTGGGCTCAAGCAATCCTCCTTGGCCTCCTAAAGTGCTGGGATTACAGAGAGGAGCCTGGCCATAGGTAAGTTTTAATATGTAAATTCTTTTGAATTCATAACTCTTAGCCCAGCACCTGGCACAGGGTAGGTACTTGGTAAACATTTACTGAATGAACAAAGAATGAATGAATGATGAATACATCTAGAACACGTAATAACACTGTTTTTGACTTGCCTTAAAAAAAAAAAAAAAAAAAAGTTGGGGCCAGTCCAGTAGGGCATGATGAAGAGTGGAACCATTGTCACATTATGGCGTGAATTCAGTCCAGCCGTTGCCAGTTATCTCTGCCATGTGCACAGAACTCTGCCCAGCACCGCCGCTGCAGCTCTGCCCACGTAGACCAGTTTCTACTGAACACATCTCTCACAGAGCAAATAAGCCCAGTTATTTTAAAACACGAGGCCGGCATAAAGAAACTCAGTTGCCTCCGAAAATTATGTTCCCTTCCAAGCCCACACAATTGTCCTGGATGCTGATTTTCTGTCAAGAATGGGACTTTTGTTGTGGTGGAATGAGACACCATGGAAGGAAATGCCAGTAGAGCAGGCTTGATCTGTAGGTCTGGGACTCAAGTGGGAACCTGAGTGAGCTCAGCCAGGTCGTTTCTCAAATGAAAGGGAAGCCCTGAGAGATGTAGATTTTTCATTTCCTTGATTACTGTCCCTGTTTTCTTACTGACTGAGCTGATCTTATTTTACTTCTTTGTTCTTTTAAAAATACCGCAAAGGAATAAAGGAAAGAAAATAAAGCTACCTATAGTTTACCAACCCAAGAGGGAAATAACTTCACCAAACCACAGTTATATTATGACCACGCTGGGCATCCTTACATTTATGAGACAGAGCTGCTTTGGAAATTGTTACATAATTCTAATCAGAGTGTAGGCTTCCTAACTGTATCCACACAGAGGCACTTTTCAATTGTTATGATTTATTTTTCAGTGACTCTTCCTTTTTTAAAAATAGTGTCAAAATTCCGTGATTCTCCTTCTTCTATAATTTCAGAGGGCAGAAAATTCAGCTTAAAGTGAACACAAACGATTTAATGTTTTAGGATTTGATTTTTTGAATGACAATAGAGCCCTATTGTAGTGCGATTTATTATTTGACATATTGAGAAATAATTGAGTTGCATTTAGCTCCCTAGAAGACAATTACATGTGGCAAAGCCCCCAGATTATAAAACAGAGAGGGATCATGGAAACACGCCTGGTCTCTTAGATTTACAGTTGAAGCAGAAGGTAATTGCTTTTCCAAAGGTCACCCAGCTAGTGAGTGGCAGAGTGGGAGAGAACACAGCTGAAACCCAGGCCTTCTCCACACTGCCCCAGTAGGGACACGATTAATTTATGAGTTGAGGGCTAGTGTTCTGGAAAGAGGCATTCTATAATCATGAGACAAATCAGTGGACAAGGGTGTAAAGAAGTAGCAACAATCAAGCCTGTGATGATTCAGGTTCAGGAAGTCAGGTCAACCCAAGACTGAATCATACAAGACAGACAACGGAGGGCAAGGCCCCTATGCAGAATCAGAAAGGACACTGTACCCAGGGGACGTGACCCAAGAGACTCTTCTCTCAAAGCTGGCTGCCTAACTATAGTTAAGAACCTAAGACAGCGGATTGACACTTGCCCAAAGCCTAGTCTAAACTCATGGATTTTCCTCTGCCATGTGCTGAATCCTTTTTTACAATAATCTGCTCACATATCTGGCTTTCCCATCTGTCTTAGTCTGTTTGGGCTGTAATTTAAAAAAATGCTATAAACCAGGTGGCTTACAAACAACAGAAATTAATTTTTCATAATCTGGAGTCTGGGAAGTTCAAGGTCACAGTGCTGTCAGATTCAGTGACTGGTGAGGGACCACTTTCTCATGGAGGATAACTTCTCACAGTAACCTCACACAACAGAATGAATGGAGGAAGTCTCTGGAGTCTCTTTTATAAGGGCATTAATCCCTCTCATGAGGGCTCTGCCATACCTCTCAAAAGCCTCACTTCCGAATATCATCACATTGGGGGCTAGGATTTCAACATGTGAATTTGGGGGGATCATAAACATTCAGTCTATTGCACATCTACCCTGTGAATTACTTGAGGGCAGAGGTAGAATCTTGCTCATTTTTGAAACCCTAGTATCTAGCACAGTGATTGGCATAGAAAGGACTCGATACGTGTTTGCAAAATAAGAGAGCAATGGCAACTGCCTAAAGTGGAGTCAACCTCAGGGAAGCATATAATCATAGTCAGCCATTGACTAACACATTTGAACTTGATCATCTCCTCTGACCTATAATTCCAGTTTTAGGTGTACCCTAGGAAAACTCTGTTCCATGGCACTAGGAAGACAGGAAGATTGCAAAAATGGAAGGCAGGATTGTTCACAACAGCCCCAAATAGAAACAACCCAAATATCCACAAATGGTAGAAGAGATAAGTATGCTGTAGTATAGTCATTCAATAGAATCCCATACAGTAATGTAAATGAATGAACTTACAGCTCACCTATCAATATGTATGAATCTCAAAAACACAATGCCAAGTGAAAAAAGTAAGTCAGAGAAGAATTCACATTGTGTAGGTCCATTTATACAAAATTCAAAGCCAGGAAAAACTGAACAATATATTGTTTAAAGTCGCATACAAGCCGGGCACGGAGGCTCATGTCAGTCGTCCCAGCATTTTGGGAGGTGGAGGTGAAAGGATTGCCTGAGCTCAGGAGTTCGAGACCAGTCTGAGCAACTTGGTGACCTCCTCTCTACAATAAATTAAAAAATCAGCCAGGTGTGATGGCACATGCTTGTGGCTTCAGTTACTTGAAAGGCTGAGGAGGGAGGATAGCCTGAGTCCTGCAGGTTGAGGCTATGGTGGCTGTGAGTGTGCCACTGCACTCCAGCCTGGGCGACAGAATGAGACTCTGACTCAAAAAAAAAAAAAGTTGCATGCATACATTATAATACATTAAAGAAAAGCAAGAACATGATTAACACACATTTTCAAATTTCAAACAGTGGTTATTTCTGAGGGGGATAAAGGAAAATACTGGGGAAGAAAACCCAGGGAGCTTCAAACTAACCGGTATTATCCTATTTCTTAAGCTGGAAGATGAGTATAACACTATATTATTATAAGTCTTTAAAGGGACTATATATAATATTCATATTCACAGATTTTACAATAAAAAGTTTCAAACAATAAACAACAAAAAAGACCAGCTGGAAGATTGCATTTCTGATCTGGGTCTGTCTTTGGAGGAAGGAAGCAACATGTTGGAGAAGCAGTGGCTTTGGGGCAGTCTGATTGTATGTGTCATGAGCGTGTCTGCTGGAATGGAAAACAGTGATCCATTCCACTGCTGTCCCTCTGATTGAAGGGGTCTGCCTGTAGGGTAAACAAGGACCATGGAAGGGCAGGTGCCCTTGGTCCAGGGGAACTGTGTGTTTCTCTATGGGATCACTTCCTCTTCTTCTTTTTTCTTTTAGACACAGGGTCTCACTCTGTTGCCCAGACTGGAGTGCAGTGACATGATCAGAGCTCACTGCAATCTCCAACTCCTGGGTTCAAGTCATTCTTCAGCTTCAGTCTCCTGAGTAGCTGGAAATCCAGGTATGAACTATATCACACTTGGCCCCATAGGATCACTTCTGTCTGAGCATCCTAAACAGAAAAACAAATTGACACTCCCCCCTCATTCCCAAACTACGGCTTACCAAGGATCTGTGTCCAGTAGACATTGGTGTCCATCAACAAACAAGTTTTTTAGGGGTTCAGCATACATAGCTCCTTGTTAAAAGTAAGGCCAGGCTAGGTGGCTCAGCTTGTAATCCCATTACTTTGGGAGGCCAAGGTGAGTGGATTGCCTGAGCCCGTGGGTTCCAGACTGGCAGCTTGGTGAGACCTCGGCTCTACAATAAATCAAAAAATTAGCCAGGTGTAGTAGCACGCTTCTGTAGTTCCGGTTACTTGGAAGGCTGAGGCGGAAGGATCGCAGGAGCCCAGCAGGTTGACACTGGGGTGGCCAAGAGTGTACTAGTGCACTCCAGCCTGGGCGATGGAGTGAGATTCCAACTCAAAAAAAAAAAAAAAAAAAAAAAAAAAAGTAAGAACGGAGCTGTTTCCTCTGGAAGATTGCAGAGCTGGCCCTTCAATATGGTTTCCTCAGAAAGTAAGAAAGGGGGAAAGCTTTTGACTGGGTCTCTCACAGATGATTCATGTCCTCCTTCCAGAGTCACACAAGGCACCATTGTTAAATTATCCAGGCTGTGAAGTCTCAGGAAAACCTGGGTTTGACACTTGGCCCTGCCTCTTGCTAGCTTTGCGTCTATGAGCAAAGTCCCTAACCTCTATAGGTCCATTTGCTCATCTAGTACATACCCATGTGGGTAACGTGACGATTAAGAAAGATAATGCATGTTAAGTCCCTAGTCTGGCCCATAGAAGGTGCTCAATAAATATTTGTTGAATGAATGATCTCTGGCCAGGACTTACCAGCCTGGAAAGAGCCCATGCTCTGATCTCTATTACTGGGATGTAATTGTGGTGGTGACAAGATGGTCATTACACAGGGAGGACAGTTGGCTGGAGCTCATATAGGGCATGACCAAGTAGACTGATCTTGATGGGTTCACATGTTCTAGACTCTGATCATCAGCTTTGTTAGTCTTATATCTTGATTATGTCCATATATACAGAAGGAGTAAGTTGGGAACCAATTGTGAGATTGGTTTTTAAAAAAAGCTGGGCTCGGTGGCTCAGCCTGTAATCCCGCGCTTTGGGAGGCCGAGGTGAGTGAATTGCCTGAGCCCGCGGGTTTGAG
>NW_007245738.1:40078-48377 GCF_000164805.1 Carlito syrichta
ACAGTCTGGGCGACAGAGTGAGACTCCAACTCAAAAAAAAAAAAAAAAATCTGGACACCAATTTATTAATTTACCATGGACAATAGCAGTGCTTGGTAGATCTGAATTTGGAATTCTCTGAGTAGGGCTGTTGTCCTTTTGGGAAAGGGGATGGGAAACCAATGGAGACTCTGAAGGGGAAGGGGAAGTAGAGTGCCAGCATCTGGGACATGGACAAAAGGATCTCAAGGGCCAAAGTGACCAAAGTGACTTTTCGTATTGTACCACCCTACTCATTCCTTCCCTCTGTCCTGTTGGCAGGCTGGTAGCTTCTGGAGCAGGCTATAAATAGCCTTTGCCAGGCCATTGCCTTACTAGACTCTGGTGTGGCCATGCCCTCTTAGAGCTATGGCCGCCACCATGTTTCCTGGCTTTGGCTCCTCCCTTACCTTGGAGAGGTGAATCTCCTCCTTCTCTCTCTCTACCTCTCTAAATGACTTTCTAATTAAGCTATATTTTCCAAACCAAAAATAATAATAATAATAGCCTTGCCACACTGATCTTGTTGTGGGGTCATGAACAATCTTTGCTTTTAAAATCTGTCTATTTACTATTCACAATAGCAAAAAACATGGAACCAACCATGCTGTCCATCAAAACTGGACTGTATAAAAAAAGTGATGCATACACATGATGTAATACTACATAGTAATAAAGAAGGACAAAATTATGGACTTTGCAGCAACTTGGATGAATTTGGAGTCTATCATACTCAGTGATCTATCACAGGGCCCTGATCACCTATCATAATACTACAAAAAAGGAATTGGCAGTAGCAGGACACTGCCAGAGCAGGGAGGGGCACATAACATCAGTAAGACTGCCTGATCCTAATCTAGGCGAAGTGAAGTCCAGTGGGAGGTCCAATACTTCACCAGTAACTAAACCACTTATGTACACAATCCTGATGTGGACCTCACAACTTTAAAAAAATTTTTTTTTAAATCTGGCTAATTATTAAATTTGTGAAATTAGGAAGATTGGCTAGGGTTTAGGGAGCTCATTCCATGGTTCCATGGCCTGGAAATAAATTGCCCTATTGTCCACTAGATGGTGTCCAATACACACACACACACACACACACACACACACACACACACACACACACACACACACCCCGGCGACATGCATCTCTAGAAACCCACAGATGAACCCAACCAGTGTGATGAAGGAAACCCACGAGACCTGCTCCAACCTGGTTTGGAGATCTCGTTTTATTTGCTGGCAGCATGCTTGAAGAAGAGATTCGGGAACTGTCAGGAGAGGAGGAAGATTTGTCTTTTGGACAATCCCTCTGGTTGCCTCGTGGAGAGAAAAGGAATACTGTGGGACTGTAGGTAGAGAAAAACTGGGGCTGTTGGAGCCATCCCAGTAAAAGGTGATAGGGGCCTAGACCAGGACTACGGCTGTGGGGAAGAGAGAAACAGATGGATCTAGGAGGCAGAGAGACAGGCCTTGAGAACAGGTCACATACAGCACTCTTTGCATTTGCTAGTTTCAATCATTTTTTCCCTCTACAAGTCGTGATCTCCAAGAGGACAGAGATGTGAATTTAATGTTGAGATTTCCAGGACTGCACAGAGTAGATTCTCAATATGCCTTTTGGATAATAAAGGATAACATAGCAAACATGTATTACATGCTAATGTGAGCCCTTCTACGCAACTTACATGTATTCATTTATTTTTAATATTTTTTAACTCAAGTTCTCTTAAGATGACATATTAATTTCTTTTATTATCCCTAAAATACTCATCTTGGGTCCCTGGCCAGATCAAAATCTCTGGACAGATGTGCCTGGGCCAGTGTATTTTGAAAAACCTTCATTTTTTTTTTTTTTTTTTTTTTGAGTTGGAGTCTCACTCTGTTGCCCATGCTGGAGTGCAGTAGCACGCTCACGGCCACCCCAGAATTGACCTGCTGGGCTCCGGCGATCCTTCTGCCTCAGCCTTCCCAAGTAGCTGGAACTACAGGCACGCACTACCATGCCCGGTTAATTTTTTGATTTATTGTAGAGATGAAGTCTTACCACGTTGCCCAGGCTGTTCTTGAACCCGTGAGCTCAGGCAATCCCGTCACATCGGCCTCCCAAAGTGCTGGGATTATAGGCTTGAGTCACCATACCTGGCCGGCAATTCTGTTTTAAAATTTTTAAATTAAATTAATTTTTTTGAGAGACAGGGTCTTGCTATGTTGTCCTAGTTGGAGGACTGTGGCTATTCATAGGCGTGATCCCACTACTGATCAGCACAGAAATTTTGACCTGGTCCCTTTATGACCTGTGCCAGAATCCAGGTAATCTGGTGGTCCCCAACTCCTAAGAGGTCAACATATTGATGCCAAACTTAGTACAAACACCCAATCAGCATAGTGCACTACAGCCCAGACTCAAACTCCAGAGTAGCTGGGAATACAGGGCCGCACCACCATACTGAGCCCCACAGACCATCCCGATACTGCTTCAGATCTCTGCATGTACTCTTTCTCCTTTCCTTCTTTCTTCCTCACAGAACACCTTCTCAATCTCTCTTCTCATCCCTGTCCCTCCTGGGAATTGTGCACATTGTGGATTCAGCACTGGTCCCTCATGCACAGAAACCATGCCCATTAAGTGACCTCAGTGGGCCTGTCCTTGACACTCCGGCTCTTGGCTCTTCTTCTGCAGGGTGGGCGTCTGAACTCTGACCTCACCCCCACATGCAGGCCACAGGCCCACTGCAGCACATCCTGGCCTTCTACGCTCCCTCTTGCTGTTTGCCTCCTTTGGGGCCAACAGCGGCCCCAGCTTTAGGCCCCTTCTTGCCTCATTTCAGCTATAGCATGTTCTTCCTACTAGTGCCTGGAGCATATAGAGTCCAAACAACAGAGAGGTATGAGGGCCTGGCCCCACAGGGGCCCATGTGTGTGGCCATGAACAGGACTCTTGCTTTTTATTTTTTAGAGTCAGGGTCTCATTCTGTCACCCAGGCTGGAGTGCAGCGGCTTGGTCATGGCTCACCATAACCTCAAACTCCCAGGCTCCAGGGATCCTCCTGCCTCAGCCTTCTGAGTAGCTGGGACTACAGGTGTACACTACCAGATCTGGTTAATTTTTAAACTTTTTGTAGAGATGGGGTCTCACTATGTCGCCCAGGGTGGTCTTGAATTCTCGGCCTCAAGTGATCCTCTTGCCTTGGCCTCCCAAAGTGAGGGGATTATAGGCCTGAGCTACTATGACCAGCAGCCTTCACTTTTTGCTTCTCCCTCCACAACAAAAGTGCAATCTATAATTGCATTTAGCTCAGATCAACAACCATTTGTGGGGTACCTACTTACAGTGCAGCAGGCACCATGATGGGCTCCAGGGTGACTGAGGTGAGTAAGATACCCTGCATGCATCCAAGCACCTGACCTCTGAAGATGCAGCCACATAAACATCTAACTGTCACAAGGCACCTGGTAGAGGAAAGGTACAGCATGGACAGAAAAATGGGAGATAAGATCATTGAACTTCTAGGGAACCCTATTGCCCCTTAAAACTCTGCTCAAATGTCATCTCCTCCCAGAACACCTTAAAGCACGCCCCCCCCATGCAGATCCTGGGGTTGACGGAGAGCTTCCTGAACAAGCTCTCAGCCCCTGCTGCACTTACTCACTGTAAGAAAAGCCTGATCCCCGGGGTCACCCTCTATCACTGAGCAGCTTCAAGGAGGCCCCAGACGCCTTCATCTTCCCATTCCCAGAAACCAGGGCCTGGTGCACAGTAGGTGCCGTGTATTTGCTGAGGGAGTAGGAGGTGCCATTTTAGCAGCGTCTTTGTGAATAGGGAGGACTTAGAGGTTGAAGAGAGTGGTGGGGGTACAGCGAGGCGGATGTGATCTGGAAGAATGAAGGCAAAGGCATGAGGCCCAGGCTCCCTCCCTCACCCCTCTCCCCCTCCCCTCCCCTCTAGGACATCTGAGCAGCAGGGATGCCCCACTCTGCCTCTAGAATACTGAGCTTTGCACCTTTAGAGCCAGGCGCATTTACCCAGGGTCTACACCATTGTCTCCTTGTCCTCGGTGCTGGACATGTGCATGGCCTTGAAGGGGAGTTGTGTAGTGAACCTAACATCCCTTTATCCAGGGGTATTTCCTTCATTCCTGCTTTTTCTCCCTCTCCTGCCGCTATAGCCGAGCCTGTTGAACTCATCCTTGGGTGAACTTTAGAATCACCCTGGGAGCTTTTAAAAAATACCGGAGCTTTATTTAATTGGTCTGGGGTGGGGCTTGGGCATCATTAATTTTTAAAGCTCCTCAGGTGACTCTAACGTGCAGCCTGTGTGGAGAGGCACAAGGCTAGGCCCCTGCTGGTGCAGGGCTCTCACCCTCATGGTCTCTCAGCCAGCCTGCTTTGATCTGCTTCAAGCCTCCTTCCCGGTAGCTTTATCTCAAACCACGTCTCCCTGGGCTCCTTCATGTCCGCACATCCCAGAGCCCTCTCGGCACTGAATTATACACATCCCAGCAGACTGCTGCAGTGTGAATTACTGAGGGCAGAGCTGTTAAGACATCTCCTGGCAAATAAATTAAAGCGTTCAATCATTCAGCCAAGAACCGAGGCAGAGACTCAACCCCTAGAGAGAAGGAGTTGAGGAGGGAATACAGAGGGAGAGAAGGAGAGGGTCGGGCAAGGTTGTCTGTCTGAGAGAAGCTGCTGAGGAGGAGGAGGCAGGAATGAAGGAAGCGTGTTGGGGGCGCATTCCATAGTGAGCCAAGAGGGCCCCTCTGCCTTGAGTCATCTCTTGAGGAATTTGAGACCAAAGACCTTGTCTGGGGTGTGGAGGTTGGAGACAGGGAGGGAGGCCCAGGCAGGCAGCTCCCAGAGAGCCCATCGCTTGGGAGTTGGGCTGACTGAGGATAATCACCTCTCTGGGTGGACCGGGTGCTGTTAGTCAGTCAAGAGGTGTCTGGAATTCCACCACTCTTGCTTGGGGCAGCCTGTCTATTCTCTGCAGCCTTCAGGGACTGAGCCAGAAGTTTCTTTCCCAAGGAACAAGGACCCTACCTCCCCACTCCTAGAACACAAACAATTGGGACTTCTAAGGGTAAGGACTCCTGGGAACTCACAAATCACTTTTTTTTTTTTTTAACTTGTTGAGTGTCAACCTCCACAGCAGCCCCAGCTTTGGGCAGAGGACTGGGACATGATCGGGAGGGACTGGCTCCTCAACCTGAGACTCAAGCACTCCCTGCTGGGAGCTCAATGCTGATGTCTTGACCTTGTGGAATCACAGCCTAATGACAGCAGCAAGAGGGTCCCTGCTGGGCACAGAGAGAGCAGAGAGCGGAGGAGGCACATTTGTACCATGTCTTTAAAGCATGCTTTTCTCTGTCAGCAAGTATCTGGGGCCTTTGTTCAGGAACTGCTGTCAGGGAACTCAGCGCTATCCATAGAGTCCTTCCACATGATCGTCCTGTCTGCGGAATCTCCCAAGCGGCGTGGGGAGCGAGCTGGCTAGGCATGGTGACAGAGAATGAGGCCTTGGGATTGATGCCCTGGGTGGTGCTTGGCTCTGTTCCTTACTGGTAGATGGTACCTTGGCTGGCAGCTCACCATCTCTACCCTTAGTCATTGGGGGGCTCAGTCAAGCCTTTCCCATTTATAGCAAAATCAGATGGCCAAATATTGGGCTGCAGGCCAGGAGCACCATCATGAAACCCCAAGGGGAGCCTGGTTCTGGTTCTGGACAGCCTTGAGCAGGCAGGGGAAGTCCCAACATGAATAGGAATTGTGTCTTGGTCGAGAGAATTTCTGTGATGTCACTAAAAGACCAAATGCTTGGTCAGGTAGCAGAGGTGCTTGGCACTCTTACAGTGTCGTGGACTATATGCCAAAGTTTGGATTGGATTGACTAATTGTTAAATTGAGTCACTACTTTGATGGGGTCACATTTAAGAGTTGTTTTGTTTGTTTGTTTGTTTTTAGTAAGTGAAAGTAAAAACACATAAATCCAACTGTAAGTGAGGAAGTAAGTGGCCTGTCCACATTCCTTGTTTAAGTACTTAATGCTAGCTGGGCATGATGGCTCCCACCTGCCCAGCACTTTGGGAGATGGAAGTAAGAGGATTGCCTAAATCTAGGAGTTCAAGACCAGCCTGGGCAAGTTGGTGAGATCTCGTCTCTATAATAAATAATAAAATTAGTCGGGTGTGGTGGTGCCTTCCTGTGGTTCTAGTTTCTTGGAAGGCTGAGGTAGATGGATCAGGAAGGAAGGTCGAGGCTGCAGTGGCTGTGAGCATGCCACTGTATTCCAGCCTGGGTGACAGAGTGAGACTCCAATTCAAAAAAAAAAAAAAAAGAACTTAATGCTATCCTGCATGATCTGGAGTTACAAAGTGGTCGTGGTGGGAGCCTAGATGATATTTAGGGGTTGCTCTTCCTTTGGGGAACTGGACACTGCCCTGTGTGAGGATCTGAGGCTGTCGGCAGAGCCTCTTTATCCCTCACACAGAGGTCATCATCAATTTCCAATTAGCTGAAGCTTGGCAGGCAGCCGCAGGCTCCAGACTCCACTGCATTAATGAAGGCATGGTCCCTGCTGGAGACAGCGCTGGCCAAGGGTGGAAGTCAAATTAGGTTATCCTGATGGAGGGACATTCAGTCTTTGGTCTTTGGTTTGGGGCTGTTAGCCTTACCACTGGTGAGGGTGGGCATTTCTTTGGGTTTATAGGGTGAAATCTGCCCAACACCTTCCTCTGGGTTGGGGTACTAGGAGCTTTTTTTTTTTTTTTGAGTCGGGATCTCACTCTGTTGTCCAGGTTGGAGTGCAGTGGCGTCATCATGGCCACTGCAGCCTCGACCTATTGGGCTTAGGCAATCCTTCTGCCTCAGCTTCCCAAGTAACTGGGACTACAGCTTCCCAAGTAACTGGGACTATTACACCACACCTGGCTAATTTTTGATTTTTTTTTTTTGTAGAGACAAGATCTTGCTATGTTGCTCAGGTTGTTCTCAAACTCTTGGACTCAGGTGATTCTTCTATTTCAGTCTCCCGAGTAGCTGGAAGTATAGCCACATGCTACCACGCCTGGCTAATTTTTTAATGTTTTTTTTTTGCAGATGAGGGCTCCCTGTGTTGCCTGGGTTGGAGGAATAAGAATTTTTACATCTGGAGCTGAGCCTCAAAGGTGAGGGTCTTCCTTCCAGAGGGGGCACACAGGAGCTGATGACAAGAGCTGTGGCGTTTTCCATTGCCTTGGAAATGTAGCAGGGGAAAACACTGGGGTCCCAGAGGCTGGGAAAGCTCCCCTAGTGGGCCTGCAGGTGATTAGGCAGGAAGGAACCGGGAGTGGCTTGTCCTCTTAAGTGAAGACGGCAGCCTGGATTCTACGATGGGCAGCTGACCAAACCTCAGGTCCTGGCTGCATAGACTAAACGGAGCCTATTTGCAGTAACAAAAAAAGGGGCCAGAGATCTCCATGTCTCTAGTTAGAAAACTGAACGGTGGCAACATGCTTCAGAGCAGTTGCTAGGGAGTCTGTAGGGAGCAGCCCACACTCCTTCCTCAGAGGCAATGCCCTTGGGAGCACCAACTTCCCTCATTGATTTGCCTTAGTCTGTCAGATGCGAACAGATTTTTATAAAACCCAAGGAAACATCTGCTGAGAAAAATTAAAGTGAACGAGGAAGTGTTTCTCTGGGGAATCTGTATGCTTGTTCTCTCTTTCTCCTTCTCCTCTAGCTTCTGGGAGGGGTCTTAGATATGGATGAAGATGGGTGTGTGAGTCCTTGTGGCAGGCCACAGGCAGACTAAGAGTCAGAACCAGCCCTTTGCCTTCTTGCCTTGGATCCTTGGGAAGGTGATGGGCTGCGGGCCTAACTGAGTGGGGCGGGCATGCGGCTCATCCTGACCCATGCTCAGTATGCAGGTCACCACATTCATGACACCCATAAGCCCTCCTATTTGCTGAGCATGTCCGGCACTAGACAAGGAGACTACGGAGGAGGGGGGAAATGAATGACAGAACTGAAATGACTCTTCTTCAGTGAAGACTTGGAACTGAAGAGCCAAGGACATGCACCTGCATGTGAGGTGGCTGAGGGGCTTTAGCATGGAGGGTCCTGAGTGGAGTTGGGTGGAGTGGGCTTCCACAAGCATGACCTTTGCAGGAGCCCTGCTTGTTAGGCTGGTCGGATGTTACATTCACTCTATAGATGTGCAAACAAAGCACAAGGATCCCCACCAATAAAGTCACAGCAGAGTGGGGACATAAAGGGAAGAATCCATCATCAAACCCCA
>NW_007245738.1:48801-51298 GCF_000164805.1 Carlito syrichta
AGCCCAGCAGGTCAAGGCTGCGGTGGCCGGGAGCGGCCACTGCACTCCAGTCTGCGCGACCGAGTGAGACTCCAACTCAAATAAAAAAAACAAACCAAAAGTGAAATTCCCAGGCCTCACTCCCTTGGGTTTTGATTAAGGAGATCTGGGGTGGGGTCCAGAGATCTGCATTTTAATGGAAGGGGACAGACAGAAGAACCACATTTGGGGAAGCACTCCCTTACTCCAGCAAAACTAATACACATCTGCAAAGATCTTTACATTCACTGAGAGACTTAAGTTAATTAACAAGCATTTTCTAGGCTGGGCTCGGTGGCTCAGCCTGTAATCCCAGCACTTTGGGAGGCCAAGGTGAGTGGATTGCCTAAGCCCACGGGTTCGAGACCCGCCTGGGCAACTTGGCGAGACCTCATCTTTGCAACAAATCTGGGCGTGGTAGCGCGCACCTGTAGTTCCAGCTACTCGGAAGGCTGAGGTGGAAGGATCGTCGGATCCCAGCAGGTCGAGGCTGTGGTGGCCGGGAGTGGCCACTGCACTCCAGCCTGGGCGACAGAGTGAGACTCCAACTCAAAAAAAAAAAAACAACAAAACAAGAATTTTCTGAGAGCCTATAATTATAACCCCAAGTTAGGGTCCTCTTTACGGGTGAGCGAGTTGCATAAGGCCCATGCTTGAGGTTTAACGCTCTGTGGTGGCTGCCCCTGACATGCTTCATGATTTTATCTTTGAATCTGTGCTTTTGTAAGTGAAGTCTGAAGGGATGATGGAGACTGTAGGGAGTCTTGAAACCTGGACTCACAACCACTGCCTCCGGAGGGTGGGTTCTCAGTCTCACTGTCCCATCACTGCAGCTGCCAACCTTCCCAGCAGGGGTCTTGGCCCTGGTGGGGAGATCCAGGTCCTGGCACGTGCCATCCCCATTTCCCCTTCCCTCTTTACCCCCATCCCCATGCCTTGGAACTATGGTGGCAGTGGCAGAACTCCTTGTGCCTTAAGTTCCCATGTTGACCCACCCCCATCCCTCAGGTACAGATGTACCTGGTGCACAGGTCTACAGACCCAGGGGGCCACTCCTCTGCCACCGGCTGGAGCATTGGGCCCGTGGGAGTGACAGCTGCCTGGTTGGACTTTCCCAGACCTGGCTTCCCGTCTTCTTAGGAGGTTATAACTCCCTGACTTGAATGGAAAGGAAGGAAATCAGCATGTATTGAATGCATGTTTTCCCCCAAGACTCACTGGATTTTCACTGATATATCCTGGTGTCTAGGACACTGTCACATGAAACGTACTCAAAAACATTCAGGGAATAAATGAATGCATAAATAACCTCTCTACAGATTAGAAATTAAGGGTTAAGGAGGCTGAACGATTTACTAGATGCCTAAAAGCAATAATTACAGAAATAAAATTTGAATGCAGGTCAGAACTCCAAAGTCTTTGCCCTTTCACTTAGCTTGCATGTCTTTTTTTTTTTTTTTTTTGAGTTGGAGTTTCACTCCTTCGCCCAGACTGGAGCTCAGTGGCCGCTCCCGGCCACCACAGCCTCCACCTGCTGGGCTCCGGCGATCCTTCCGCCTCAGCTTTCCGAGTAGCTGGAATTACAGGCGCATACTACCACGCCCAACTGATTTTTTAATTTATTGTAGAGATGAGGTCTTGCTGCCCAGGCGGGTCTTGAACCCGCGGGCTCAGGCAATCCACTCACCTCAGCCTCCCAAAGGCGCAGGATTACAGGCTGAGCCACCGAGCCCAGCTTTTTTTTTTTTAAAGATTCCTGTCTCAGCCTGAGTAGCTGGGACTACAAGCACATGTCACCATGCCTGGTTAATTTTAGAATTTGGGTCTCACTATGTTGCCCAGGCTACTCTTGACTTCCTGGCCTCAAATAAAATTTTTTTAGAGACAGGGTCTCCCTCTGGCACCCAGGCTGGAGTGCAGTGGTAAACTCATAGCTCACTGCAGCCTCAGACCCCTGAGTTCAAGCAATCCTTCTGCCTCAGCTTCCCCAGTAGGCGTGCACCACCACGCCCAGCCTGCAAGTCTTAAGTCATGGCTAAAGCACACTAGCTAATGATGCCAATACTGACCTAGCAAGTACCCATTTACCTGTGAGTTAGGGTTGCCCCTGGGAGTGGTCTCTTGATTGTCCCTGGCTGTTCAAAGAGGAGAAGGATTCTAAGCCCATTGCAAGATTTGTTATTAGAATTTTCACTGTTTTTTCTCTCCATGAACCATGTCTCAGTCCAAGAAAGATAAAAGGCTAGAGAGTTGTATCTACTAAAATTCCCTAATTCAACTAAATTGACCAGGACACTTCCAATTGCTCAAAACAAAACTCTAAACCCTAAATGACCAAAACAATATTTAATATTATTTCATGTAGGTCGGGCTTGGTGGCTCAGCCTGTAATCCCAGCACTTTGGGAGGCCGAGGTGAGTGAATTCCCTGAGCCTGTGGGTTCGAGACCCGCCTGGGCAACTTGGCGAGACCTCATCTC